>NW_026099572.1:32424655-32426880 GCF_025091365.1 Daktulosphaira vitifoliae | reverse complement strand
GAAAATTATTACAAGTTATAATAAAACTAAAAAAAAAAAACTATATGGTTGATTAAAAGAAAATACTGTACAAAGTGGTTTAACTGTCATATACGCATTATCTTTAAAAGTACCTATATAACATACTATAATTTTTTTCTTTTCAGAAGTTAATACTATCCTTTGTTCTATGATTTTCAAAAAAATTATCCATCTACGAATAATTTCAATTTATCAACTTTTTATCGAAATTAGTGAATTATAGTATTTTTTTAAATCACTGATTCAAATATAATACTAATTACTTAAAATAATTACCANATTCAAATATCTTACTAATTACTTAAAATAATTACCAATTTGTCCATAAAGATTATTTAAGCGCCTTATAAATAGTAAGATGTTTGTACTAAAAATAAATTCTCCAAAAGAATTTATTAACCAATAAGATATTTTTAATTTACTTTTTTAATTGCAAATGTTATTAGTATTTTAAAATTTAAAGAAAAATACAGAAATGATGAATTGAATGATCTTAAAATGTAATTGTTGTAATTATATGTTTATTAAATAAAAGATCCGGGAAAACTTTTTTGGCTATGCTATATTATTTAATTATAAACGAATCCTTTTATTGTTTCAACAAAATCGACAAAATTAAAACACAATTCCCAATGTAACCCATATAATATTACCTTGTGTCCTTCTATTACTGTGATATTCAGGATTTTTTTTGTATATTGATGCAAGAAAATGTATGTGGATTTTCCGCTTGATGCTTTTCTCATATAAGCATTCCAAGTACGTGAAAACTATAAAATATAATATGCGAGAATCCTTAGTGTCTTAAACTTCATGTAAGTTAAATGGTGCGGCAAACGTCGACAGTTTTCCACCGGGTCATGCATAATTCAAATGACTGAAGGCCCCTGAACTCAGCCGTCAAAACTCAAGATATCAAGATTAATAATGTAATGATAAATAACAAACACAAACTACGTGTAAAAAAATACATGTACATTAATAATAATCGTAAATCATTCAGAGATAAAGGTTTTTCAAGGATATTTTTCGAATACCTACTAACAATATTTTACTAGCAACAATATTTTATTAAAAAGTCTATTGTTTTACCACGAGCATTTTTTTAAGATTATGGAAAATTGAGATCTTTCTATTTATATTTTTAAATAGTAAAAAAAAAATTACATAATTTTAAACACTGTTTTAACTTTTTTATTATTTATTAGAATGTACTAACAAGTTGAAGTGTATTGGACGGTAGCGTATTAAGAAATAATAATTATAAATAAATATACAATTTGTTTGGGAAACATTAGCTGAGTACAAAGTTGGAATATTGAGGACTCATCTTTGATACGATTGTTCAAATTTTGATTAAACAATTTTCAAAGAGGTTCGATTGGTTTCATAATTTTTAACTGCTTATATTTCAAGATTAATTGAAATTCGTTTTATGTTTTAATGTATTATAATATAAGGTATAGGTGTAGCCAAAACAACTTTGTGTATGGGGAAGTTCCAAAACCTTCTCTTAATACATGTATGGGGTAGATACTAATATCTGAGGAGAAATTTTTCTAAAAAATATTTATAATACTAACATGGCCGTTAGGGATTAACAACCGATCATCAAAAGTGTACCTGAAATCGTTTGAAAACAGAGATAGGGTATTGAATTAGAATCTGCGACCTAAGGTGATGTAAAGGCAAACCTTACCACTGAGCCACCGTACACGTATGAATCAGATCCTGATGCACTTCTATATAATGTACGACTGAGAGAAACATAGCATCTTGTCATTAAAAAACCAATTTTATCAAATTTTTTTTTGAGCTAACTAATCTAAATACAGGGTGATAAGTTTTCCAAAAATATTTATAATGTGGAATGTTTCTAAAAACTAAATCATAATTACTAACAACTGAAATCTATGAGTCAAACACAAAATATTATCAATACAAAAAAAAACGCTTCGATGCAAATCTTTAGATAGTGTTTAATTTTAAAAAACCCAGCACAGGGGGGTCGCGGCACAGTGGTGACGTGGCATAGATGGATCAAGTATAATGATATCTGACAGTGATTAAAATCACTATCATAAATAAATATAGTTTAAAAAACTAAAAAAACACGCTTTTAAAGTACATCGAACTAAAAAGTTAAAAATAATTTTTAAAATAATTATGAACAAAAAATACTAGTATTATTGTGATAAAAGCGT
>NW_026099572.1:32405733-32421376 GCF_025091365.1 Daktulosphaira vitifoliae | reverse complement strand
ATTATAATACTAATTATAATTAGTATTATATTAAATAGGTTTTAATTGATTATATGTATAAAGAAAAAATCGAGGAAAATTTTAATGTTAGGTTGGTTGATGATTTAAATTAATTAAATTAAGCTTAGATATCAAGCCTCAATCAGATTGCATTTATATATATAAATGACACAAACCAAAATTTTATTATTTATGTGAAGTGTCATTATTCAATTATTAAAATATTAATTACATTATAAAACACGAAGTTGTTTAATTTTTTTATTAAACATGAAACATTTTAAGCAGCCTCTAGACATTTTTGCTTGAAGAGTGAATATTTTCGAGCAATAACTTTTATATGTAAGGCTCCGGTAGTATACACTATAAACTACCGGTTTCGTTTTTTCGATAAATTTGTCAGAAGTTTTCGATTGTTCGGTCGAGTTCGGCTGGTGTATATTAAAAAGTGATTTACGTTAAAATTACTGGGGTTGAGTTTTTGACCAGTGAAAATATTTCGCGTTCAATTAACTATATTTTGACGTCTCAAATGATCAAACTTCGCCAAAAAAAAATTTATTTGATTAATTAATTAATTTTTGAATTTTGTATTAAATTTAGTAATTTATAAATTATAACTGAACTTAAAACAAATTTTTTTTTTAATGCTAATATATTTCCTTTTTTTTAAGTATACTTTTTTTTTATCTGACTTAATCTGTCCAATGGGGTATTTAAATAGATACTTTTTCATAAAAAGTTAACCTTTTTAAATTAACTTTTGAAAATACTCCGAGTTTTATATGTACTAGCTATCATAACTATCATTCTCGTATGTTAAATTAAAGCTGATGTTATATAATATAAATTAAAAAAAGNATCATAACTATCATTCTCGTATGTTAAATTAAAGCTGATGTTATATAATATAAATTAAAAAAAGCACTTGTTTTCTATGTGTAAATGGTTACCATAGTTAAAAAAAACATGCTATATCTGTGTTAAATTTTAAATTTTTATAATTTATATATTTTGTATGGATCAATACAATTTTTTTAATACTTTTTATAAACTCATTTTATTTGATATACTTTATTTTAAAAATCGGACAATTTCCTTTTAACGAGGGGTGCTTAAAACTTGAATCATAAGTAAAAAAGTAGAAAATTTTCAACTTAACTTTTAAAGATGTTCCAAGAAATACTTTGAGCTTCAAATGTATGTTAAATTAAAGCTTATGTTACATACTACAATTAAAAAAAAATTTCGAGTTGTCTTCTATTTGTAAACAATCCCCAAAGTTATACAGACAACATTATTATGTAAAATATAACCGTTGCTCGTGTTGTTATAAATTTTTATTTCAATTTGTTTTTTTCAATTATTTATGTTTACATTTATGTCAAGCTGTATAGTTATATATGTCGGTGGGGGGCGAAACGTAAGTATTTACCCCCCTTTACAAAAAAATATATAAGTGTTAGCTATAAATATTTTGCATCTTTTAATATCAATCCAATAAGAATAATAAAATAAAGAACCTGTCGTTTTCAAAAAAAATGTATTAGTTACCATTGGTTTATGATAAATTACAATTTCAATTTCATAACTGAAATAAAAATGAACTAACGAAGGTCAGAATAAATAAATGTAAATTCTTCTTTTTTATTTAATAAATTCATATTTACATTTTTGATACATGTTTGCTATAGAGGTAAAGAAATATATAACTACATTATATATTTTGTAATTTCTCCGTGGAAATTACAATACAGAACATTGAATGATAATTTTATACTTAATTTAATTTCTATAATACACATTTATTCATGTATTTTATTTATACATCAAAAAACAGGATATAACTAAGGAAATTGAAGATGATATTGCTATTGGAATAATTTAATTTCTTATAAAAATTTAAATATTATCTACAAATTTACTTAGAAACGTTTTTTGTGATAGTGATTTTAATGGTTGTCAGATACCATCTATACTTGTCGCAATTATGCCGTATTCCAACTGTACTATGACACCACTGTGCTACGTTTTTTATATTCAATTTTTATATATGATAAAATATCTTTGATTTTTTTCTTCGTCTTTTATTATTTTACCTACGTTATGTCATTCTTCGACCCATTATTCCATCTCATTATTGCAACGGGTTAGTAAAAAAAAATATGTGGATAATATGATTACCATTCAGATTTACTTGCATCCATACCACATATCAATTTTACATCCAGATATAAAGTAGCAACCATTACTTAAAAAGACAATCTTTACCCTAATATTTAAATAAATTAATTTTCTAGTAAATTTAATATTTACTAAAAAAATGTTGCATAATTGTTTTTGAAATATCTAAATTGTACCCTCCTCAGAGGATCATATTTAAATATATTAATGTTTAAAAAAACTAATCCTTAAAACCCTTCCACTTCCATACGTTTCAATCTCTTCAAACTTTCGCTCAACAGATCTGTAATAGTAGTAATCGACACGGGAATACTACTCGATGTCAATGGATTAAAGCTTACATGGATTGTTTTATTATGTAGAATATTTACAGACCTATCCAAGTCTTCAGTTTTATCTTGACGTGTAAAACTCATTGCAGAGTTTATCTTCAAAGTAATAGTTACAGTTCCGAGGTCGTAACTATACTGTTGGCTTAGCTTGTCTCCTGTTTGAGTTGGGTTTTTCAGTCGGTAATCGATTGATAATCGATAATGTCAATATGATTACGATATTTTTTTATGTTAGTGTTAGTGTTATTGTTGTATTGTTATTTAAAACGTCGGTCTGTTTATTGTTGAATTTGTTTTTTCTGTGTTTATTTATTGTTGTTTTCGATATTCTTGACATTTTACTCTTCCTATTCTGCACCGATAATTTTCAAATATGACTTTTTTACATATAATGTTTTCTTTATTTTTTGGTCTACTGTTTTCTTGTGATATAATAGACAACCAAGTTTCGTTAATATTCTGAACATTTTTAAATTGATACTGCTTCCTTGTACATTCGATTACCATAATAAGCTTATTTTTCAACATTTTGTCCTTGTAAAGTTAAATTTTGTGTTCTCTGTATTTAGTGTATTCGGCTACCGCCAATGTTTTTACCTGTTATTTACATTTCTGATAATTCGAAATTCCTATGACTGTGTTTGTCGATAGTTCTTATTTAAAACTCCCTTGTTTTTGGCTATTTCTTGACTAGTACATCCAGGAATGATAGTTGTTCATTTTTCTCAATTTCCATCGTAAACTTTTATTGTAGGTACTATTAAGATATTTAAAAAATATTTTTAATTTTTCATCACTGTGTTGCCAGAATACAAACGTGTCGTCTACATAGCACAGCTACATTTTTGTTTTTTGATCATATGTGTACAGTGCATTTTCTTCAAACTATTCTATCACTATTTTTGTACAAATTAATGCTAATTTTGATTCCATTACCATATTATCATAATTTGATCATAGATAACATCTTGATGAATGAAAACTAATGCCTTATTTTATAGTCACAATATGCTTTCATCCAGTCATTTATTGTCCTCTAATTTTTAGTTAAACAAATGTGTATTTTTCCAAATTTTTATCGGAGGAATAAAAATATTTAAATAAGCGATTAGAACACAAAATAGAACATTCAGCGGGAAATATGACTACGTATTAAATTAATTTATAATATAATTTCTAGTATTGAGAAACATTGATATTTATATGAAAAACACAAAACGATGCCAAAAGAACTTATTTAAGAACACTATCGAAGAATAGGGTAAACTATTTAAATATTTAAATATATAAAAATACTTACATAATTTATATAAATTCCAAAAATTTACTCAGTTGAAAGAGAGCTACATCGACTTGAAAGCTACTAGATTGTACAAAGTGTTAGACACTTGGATAAAGAATAAATAATGATTATAATAATAATAATTTAAATAATCACATAAAAAGTTTTAAAAACATCTTTTCCAAATTATAAAAGAAGATTTGAGCAACCCTGAACTAAAAGTTCCTATCTAAAGCTTCTAAAAAATAATTAGCATTAAGGATAAAAAAGGATTTTAAAATGTACACCTAGTTACATCATTAAATGGCAAACTATTTTAAAACTTATGAAACTTCTGCAATTATTTAAGAGTTAAAATAATCAAACTATGTATAATAATAAATACTAGAATCAGTAATTTTTTATAGAAAATCTATTAAAAAAAAATTACATTTTTTTTATGAATTTTTTAAACTTTGTAATAAAAATATTACACGTCATGATTCCATATCGTTCGTCACTTGATATCTGTAAAATAATTATTTTTCTGGACATTTTTTTTAGCTTTTGTTAACAAGTCAATAAAACACGTAACTGGTTCATTTTATCAACTAGTCAATTTCTTAATCTAGAAATTTTCTTTTTTTAGCAAGTTAAAGATTTTATTTATAGTATAATATTTTATTATTTAAAATAAAAATTAAATTTTTTCAATATACAACAAAAATGTATATTAATTTCACTTAGTATTTAGAAAAGATTAGCTAAAATTGAAAATATTTTGTAGATCATTTTTTTTTATTACTCTTTTTATTGTCACAAAAGTTTGAATTTTATTCTCAAACTTTAGAAATATCCCCAATAACCTACTACTTTTAACTTAGGCTTGGGATTTTTTAAGTAGAAAATTATGATAAAATATGGATGCCTGAAGTTTCTTCTTGTCAATAACTTGTCAAAATCAACTTTTTTTTTATAAACTATAACTACGCATATTGTCTTCCAAAACTTTTTTCTCGAAATAAAGCAGGTTTATTTATTTTTGACTCTAGAGAAGCTCTTTGAAAACGTTATTTTTGAATTTAAGCCCCATAAATATGTTTCTATATGCATAATGAATTTACGTAAAATACAAATTCCCTATTTTCTCATTTATTAACTTCTCAAGAGCAAACGGATTTTCCAATTAAAATATATCTAGTAGCTCTCTGTCTAATGTTTGTTCTTTATTTGTTTTCTAATTGTCTATTAAATTTTAATTTTAATCTAAATTTAATTTCTTCAACAATGACTTTAAAAAAACATTTGAAAAATACTTTGCTGTTATATGTCTTTATATGTAATGGTACCCAAAATAAAATTCATACATTTTTTTGATGTTGCTAGTTTATATTGTATATTTTGTAATATCACATTTTGAGCATCGAAATGAAACTGAATAGTTATTAAAGTTATCATGTGTTTTTTTTTTTGTTTATCTATAACAATACTCGCCTCTTACTGGACCGATTTTTCTGAGCTATATAGTAAATTTAGACCATTTTCGCCTATCGTGCACAATAGACTTACCAGGAAGTTTATGTTATAACTTAAATACTTGAATTCTATCAATTTTGCAGGTAGTGCCAAGGCTTTACATGCACTACCCGTAGACATGCCTATGACGTCAAAATTTAATCTAGTTAAATCTATCAGCTTTAAAAATTCAAAGGATTTAATAATATTAATATAGATAAATATCTTGAAGTTAAGAAACCATCAAATAATGTACTACTTTTTCCATAAAAACTATTTTAAGACATTTATACAGTAAAATATTTACTAGTTAACATAAATGAAACACTTATTATTGTTTAATTTATTAATAAACTTTAAACGGAATATATTGAAGAAAATGAAAATATATTATTTATTTTACTAATTGCTTGGTTAGAAACCGATTTAATTGATATTAATGAGAAAATTACGCTAAAACTCAGAAAATGTCATAGTTCAAAAAAATTACAATGTTCTGTTATACTTGATAGCAATAAATTAACTTAAATGTTTTACTTGAAACAATAGTATAACAAATCAACTAATATTTGTTAGTATGTGTAATGTTTGTAGTGAAGACGATAGAGAGGTGCAATGTATTAATATTCTTATCTGTATATATTATTGTTAAAATAGAGTGTCGTTAAAAAACATGGAAGAATTTTTTTTTCACATCAAAACATGTCTCGAGAAGGCAACGATTTAGAAGGATAGGGTAATCATATAAATTATCAATACATCACATTAATCATGTCAAACTATCTTCACGTTCACATGGCCAATTTTCGATAAATTCATTTTTTAGCATCTTAGGCCTTTGAAAAAATGTTAAATATTTGTAATTTCTAATACTTTTATCTCATAAAAAACCTTTACTTTATAAATTGTAAGTCGTTCAAAAGTTTATTTAACCCCTAAATCTATTAACAGTATATTTATACAGAGTGATGATTTAATGTTTGTCAAGAGTAGTAAGGTTATTCAATAGGATCTAAAAATAGCAAAATTAAAAACTAAAATCTCCAAAATTGGGAGTTTTCCAGTTCTTCCACTACAAATTTTTTTTAAATCAAAAATAAACATCACCACGGTATTTCTCACAAAATTGTCATAAAAATTGAGTAGACACTCGATTTTTGTAAATTTCGCGCTCTCCCCTGAAATTTTAATTCAATGTTAAAAAAATGTGTCATTTTATGTGACCCAACATTTGTATTAAAATTTCACTAAGAGCCTTGTGATGTAGTTTATTTTAAGTTTAAACGATTTCATAACGAGGAAAACTGTAAAACTCCACCGATAATTTAGTATATTTTTTAATTTCAAGAGATTAATTCGTTTTTTATTATTTATTCAAATCGATTATAATTTTTATCATTAAAACTGTACTAAAAAGTCGGGGAAATAAAACAATCACAAGATTGTAATAAATATTTTGAGCTAATTTTTTTCAATTTTATTACAATAAGATAATAAGAAATAATTATTTTGGTGTGATCAGCACACAAATCTTTCTTAGCATTAAACACAAAATAGAATACGGTTTATTACTGAGTTTTTTAATATTTATTTCAGTTTTATTCTTAAATAGTTACTAATTAAATTGTAAAAAATATTAGATGACTTTTAAATTATAGCTTATTTTCTTATGCAATAAAAAATAATTTACATTGTATAAGATTTTTAAAGTGCGTACTTGCTTAAAAATGCAATTTAAATTTACACTTTTTCAATTACACAACCACCCACTGTTATAGCATTTTTTTATGTTTTTTTTTTTTTGTAAAAATATAAGTAAATCAATCCTATAAATATCTTTTTTTTTATTTATTATTATTATAAATTAAATCCATTATAAATTTTAAAGATTACAATATTTTAAAAGACAGTACATTGAGGAAATATACCAAAAATTTATTGTGAAATTAAAAAACTATCACATTATCCGTAGGGTTTTCCATTTTTTATCGTTATGAAATCCTTTAAACTTAAAATAAACCACATCACCGGCTCCCAGTTAAATTTTAATACAAATTGATGGGTCACACTAAAATGAAATTTTTTTCCAAATTTGAACTTAATGTTCAAGGGAGAACGCGAAATTTACAAAAAATCAAGTGCCCATTCAACTTTTATGACAATTTTGTAGTAAATACCGTGACGATGTTTATTTTTAATTTAAATAAAATTTGTAGTGGGAGAAATGGAAAACTCCCAATTTTGGAGATGGAAAATTTTAGTTTTTAATTTTGCTATTTTTAGATCCTATTGAATATCACCTTACTACTATTGACATACATTAAACCAACACTCTGAATATATATTATATAGAGTGATCGATTAAGAATCAGACACTCATTTTCTTAGAAACTATTAAATATATTCAATTTTTGTAAAAGAAAATATCGTTTGATCCAAAAAACTACAATGATAATATAATAAAATTATTATTGTAGTTTTTGCTGTCGCTGTACAATATGGAACACATACCGTAAACTAACTTCTCTCTACGAAAACTTATCTAAAGTTAAAATTAAATTGAAGTCAAAATCTTGAAATACTATAGTAAAATTAATCTTGATATTAAATATTAATTTATAACAGTATTATTTTATGTTAGGAAACGCAAAAACTAAAGTAAAGATTTATTTTTAAATTATCAATAATTTATTTTACGATTTATGTGCTAAATTAAAATGTTTAATTCTTAGGTTTTGTAAATTGTTTGTAAAAAAACACAAAACTGATAATCAAAATGTTTTTATTTTTTATTATTATTATATTTAATAAATAGGTCAAATTACAACTTTTAAATTATACTTTTTTCCGTCGAAAAAAATCGTAACTTGAGATGTTATTATCTGATAATAAATTAAATGTTAATCATGTAAAAAAATTAATGCATAATTATATCATTTGATTTAAGTTTTAAAACACACAATAATACGTTTTGTGCAAAAGCTTATTGCAACTTAGGATTTACTTAACGTAATTGTGGCGAATTAAAGATATTTAATAGAGTTTTATTCTGCTTTAGTACGTTTTGAGTTAGAATTGGCGTTTGTGGTATGGAACTCTAATAAAGTAATTCCTATAGAAATAACTAAAAAGTATAAAAAAAATTTGTTTGGTTTGTTACATTTAAATCTTATGTGTTAGGTCACCATATAGTCATTGTTGAACGCCATTGTAATTTAGTTTCCTTGAAAGCAAACCGTTTATATAATGATGCATGTTATATATTTTAAATTTTAAATGGCTTTATAAAACCCCGCAAATTCTCTTTAAACTTACTTTTATAGTGACTTGTGTAAACATGTATCATGGCTTCGTAATATTTTTCATGTTGAACAGCAAACTAAAAATTTAATAATATTTTTTTTCTATGTTATATTTAAACTAACTTAACTTTTTTTTTTTAGACGTATTATGCTGTATTCTTACATCGATACGATCCGTAAGTTTAAAATAAATAAGTATCATTGTAGAGTTTTTTGAACCACACAATATTTTTCTTTGCGAAAATTGAAAATATTCGATAGTTTCTGAGAAAATTAGTACGACACTCATTTTCTCATATGTAGGGTGATTGATTAAGGATAAGACATCTATAATCGATCACCCAGTTAATAATATATGATAAAACAATATCACATTCTCATTGATTTGCGATCATTCTAGACTATTCGAAAACTAAAAGCTCTCAGTCATAATGATAATCAATAGATATCAAATAGTTTTGATATCGCGTTAGTAAAACCACAAAAATAAATCTAACCTTTTACAAAACCCACTTAAATCTTGTCATTTTTTCCCCATCTAATCTAACCCAATACAACCTGTTAAAAATATTTGGAATTAATTTAGACTAATTCTAAAAGTAATATTAACGGTGAAATAATACTTCAAGGGAAATATAAAAAGACAACAATAGATAAACGTTACAATTTGCAAAGGATAATGACTTGCAGTTAACGAACCAAAACACCTCGAATTTTGCTTACGGAATAACGTTAACTATGCGTATTAACAAATTGTTAATTATGAAAAGTTCTAGGTATCGTTTGTCAAAAGTACTAAAGGGATTATTTATTTTTATCCGCAAACAATACAACTACACGCATCGCTTGCTTTCAAAAATTACTGTATGACTTTATTTAAAACATCAAAATTATACAATGTTTAATCTCTTAAAAAAATGTTCTATCAACTTAAACATACATCGAACTTAAGAGAAATTCATTAATATCGAAATTCTCAAACAAAGTTAAAATATTTAAACAGTTATAATAATAATTATTTATTTTGATTTATATTTTAAGTAATTTGTATTAAAACTCGAAATCCGGCACTAAAATCGCATATTTTTCAGCACGACAATTTCAGCTCTTTTTAGAGTGTTAAAATTAAACAAGTTGAAATGTTTATTTATGAACTTCTTGTAAAAAAAAAGTTTTAACTTTTCTCTTACACAAAGTAAAATCTTATAGCACTTTTTAATTTTAAGTTTTTTTTTTTTATTATACAGGCTGAAACTTTAGATGAAAAAAATGTTTACTTATTGTGAAATGTTTTTAGTATAATAATTTTTTTAATAAAATTTATATTGTCATCATCATCTTTTTAATCTCTATCGCAACTATTTAGTTTCGCCTGTACAATATTCATTTGAAAGGATTTTTACACTGACTTTCGACCTGACGCGATCTCATTATGAATGAAGGGACCAGTAAAGAGGTAAATTATGTGTCACTGTTAAAGTTTCCATATGGTTACCCATCCAGGAACTAACTGCAAACAGTGCAGCTGTACATCACCGATAAGACTGTGACTGAATGATGCGCCACTAGACAGTCCAAAAAAAAATATATAATTATACCGTATAAATATAATTTATACGGTAAATATTGTAATATACTCAATGGTTATGATTAAAGAGTTTGGCTTCGCCTAGCGGGTAGAAAAGTATGTTTCGGCACAAGGCGTCCCTGGTTCGATTTTCGGGTTAGATTTTTCTTGTGATTTTCTCATTGGTGGTGTCTGGTCTCTAGTGCCATCATTGGCCTAGTCAAGAACCATCTGTGACTCCCTAACGCGCGAAAGAGGTTCACCACCCTCTGTAACATCATAAGTTTGGGAAATATAAGTATGTAAAACTGATCATTATCATATTATACTCTGATTATGATTAATTCACTCGGTGAAAAAATAAAACTTTGAGTTTATAGTCTTTCAGAAATGTTTGACACTTAAAATGTCTTGAAATGTAAAATGTTTTCAACGGGAAAATTTGAATCCCACTATCTCTAAATAGCAAATATTTCACGCCTTAAATTTTCGCGTTATAAATATTTGATAAACACATTATATATTAGGGTACGTGTATCCTTAGAAACTGTATGTTATGTTATGTAACGAACGATCATAACGTAAATATTTTGCGGTATTTATTTTAGACCATTTATATTATTATGCCAAAGTTCTAACATTGGCTCACCAAACTTGCAGGTAAAATACTTTTGTAAAGTAACATTTTGAAACGTTTAATTTGTCATTCACGTGTACTTTGTAAAGAAATTTAATAAAACAAAAGTGTTCATAGAAATACAATATATATATATATGTGTATATAAATATAATGGTACATTAAATTGACAGAGGTCTTAAGAGCTTTATTATTGTTTGGGTGTGGCATCGAAAGGTGAATCTGTATTCACAGAGCAGACACAAAACGTGGGACTAGAATCCTTAATTCGGCGCACATTTATTGCAAAGCTACACTAGTGCAGTTTATATTTATTTGTATCGTCTTTATTTCTTGGGCTTATTCAGACTTTGTAGCGTGTGAAAAAGATTCTAGTGTGTGTGTGTAGAATGTATAAATACTATTCGAACACGAATGTATCTCATCGCTACTTTAGCTCCCGTTAACCCTCACACCAAGTAATACTTTCTTTGTCGACAGGAATTTACTTAAACACGAAGTACACTGGATTCTATAGTTACATAAATATTTCCAACATTTAAAATAATTGTTTTTTCATGTAAATTCAACATGATTTATTTATTATGAAAACGAGACGTTGAAATTTCTTTTCTTTGTGCTACTAACCGTATTGTAAGAATATTGTTTTCACGCAAGGATTTAAAAAATCCATCATTTACTGTAAACCAGACTAACCCTCACAAAATCCACAACTTTCAGTATGTGTAATTGAAATTTGAAATAAATTAAACATGGGGTGTATATTTATAAAATTTACAGAGTTAAAAATTTTGAGTGATAGGTTGAAAGCTGAATGTGGCACAAAATGTAAAAAATATAAATAAAAATGCACATTTTGTCGGCAATTTTTCACTATTACATTCATCACATACGTAAAACAATTGTTTCTGTAGTAAGCACAAATTTTTGTAAACTTCAAAATAGATGAATATTATTAATATTATATTTTTTTTCTATAAGAAGATTTATCCATTTGTTGCTTAGGTGATTTTTATTGGATATTAAGCTAGACGTTTTATAAATAATTTTAATATTTAAAGCTCGAAAATCATAAACATTTTAAAAATAATTAGGATAAATCGTTTCTTTACAACCTTCAAACACTATAATCGAATTTCAACTCAAGTATCTAAATCAGATAAAGTTAATATAAAAGAAATATATTCTTAAAGTAATATTAGCAATGTCGTTTTATATTTTTGATGATCATAATAAATTATTGATCTATTGCACCCGCAGGTAGTTTTCAACTNATTAGCAATGTCGTTTTATATTTTTGATGATCATAATAAATTATTGATCTATTGCACCCGCAGGTAGTTTTCAACTTAGCAAAATAAGTCCAAAGTTTGTTTTTCTAATTTAGTACACAGATTTAATTCTGATTAAAAGTTTAAAGCTGCGTTATTTTAATTATTTTATTCCTAAGACTTTAATTTAAGTCATTAAATATTTTAATTTTTTAAGGGATATGCCCTAATAGAATACTTAATAATTAAACTACTGCTATTAACATAAATAAATTAAAACTTTAATACGTCGTCTTTTTTCTAACGTCAACAATAATCTTTTACTATACTTACGTTGGTATTTTATGAGTAAACTTAAGATTTTTTTTGAATTAATTATTTTTTAATTAAATAATTTCCTAGAATAATAATAAATTAATTAATAAATCATGATTTTCATAGTTTTTCCTTTGATTATTTCTGTGAAACAATGATTTATAAAATAATTCAATTGAAATTTTATATGCAAATTCAGAAATGTTATACACAAAAAAACTTGAAAATCCTAGTTGCCATAAATGTTATAAATTGTTTGAAAAAATAAATTATTTATAAAAAAGGCTTGTGATTATGTTGAGTACTGTTTCAGTAAATAAGAAATTTTAACAAAAAGTGCCGTTTGGCACACTTTATATGTAAGATAGATGCGAGTAATAAGGTCTATCTAGACCTTAAACAAAACCTAATACAAGCTAAGCCTTGTACCTATCTTACAATATGATTCCGTTTTGTATTGAATACAATATATTCCGTTATATACTAATATTAACTACTAAATTATATGATTTAATCAACGCATTACTTAACTCTAACAAAGTAAAATGTATTGCCACAACTGTGGCAATTTTTCGGATTTTCAATAACTTACCTGAATGTAATTGATATAAACAATTATTGAAAGTAAGACTTACTTATAGTACCATTAGACTAATGGTACTATAGGTAATAATAATAATAATTATTACCTAATTATAATTAGTTAAAATCGAGCTATAGACGTAAACAATAATTTTGCAAGATTCTGTTCATAGGTTTATTTTTTTAATTAAAAATAATTTTAGAAATGCTATTCAAATATAAATGAAAATATTTATAAACTGAAAAAAATGTATTTTTACATATGAATTGCACAGTGGCAAAAGAACGAATATCTTATCTAGCTTTAAAACAAAATTAGAAACAAATTTTTTTTAGTACATACGACCATGTACTAAATAAATAATGTACATGGTACGACATGTACATCATGTTAAACATTCATAACTTTATCCTATCACCGAAAATAATACATTTAAATATAATATAATATTCATTAGGGTTCATAATATCGATTTTTAATAAGTATATTTGATCATTTTGTTCAAATTATTTCCAGACATTATCTAGGAGTTAAGTATAGGCAATATTACTAACATAAATGTAC
Organism: Daktulosphaira vitifoliae; assembly: GCF_025091365.1. NCBI lineage: Eukaryota > Metazoa > Arthropoda > Insecta > Hemiptera > Phylloxeridae > Daktulosphaira > Daktulosphaira vitifoliae. The sequence continues at coordinate 32,407,845 of NW_026099572.1, read as the reverse complement.
ATTTATAAGCAATAGAATTTAGCCTGTTTATATTATAACTACACATGTTAAAGGATTTTTAATATAGTTTTATATCTGTGTATTAATTAATAAAAAATATCTGACACATGTTTTACAATAGTACAAAGTAACAGATTTAAAAATGCAATTTTCATAATTTTTATGTTTACTAAATTATTTCCAGTTTCTCATTTTAATCCATTAGTCATACAAATGTTATATTTTTGACAATTTTTAAGAGAATTTATTTGTAGATTATTTGTAGAATCTAATCATTTGACTTTAAGTTATCAAATTTTATTCAAATATAATTAAAAAACTCTATTAATTATACTTAAAAATACTTCCTCTTCTTTTTCCTCGCCTTAATCCCAACTACTTGGGGTCACCCTTATCCTAAAATTTAGAAAAAATTTCTAGGCATTTAATTAAGTTTTTTATTTATTAGACGCCTAGAACATTTGTCCTATTACCAAAACAACTCGAATTTTTATATTTCTACAGCAATTCATTAACTTAGCTTAAATAGTGTCCGCTAGAAATCTTTTTGATTAAATATTATAGAGCTATTCTTTTTATTTTGTTTTGCCCGAAAAATAGTTTTTTTTCGAATGATGCCCCTGTTCTTTGTTATGATATATATAACTAATTATGATTCTGTTGAGCCATAGACTATATCATAATTGTTACGCATATCATATCTGTTATATATAGGCATCATCATTATTATTATCTGTTCAGTAATAAACTACATTATATGTGTATGCTTTCACATAAAACAAATTGGAGGTTCATATATAGCCACTATAATACTATGGATGGACAAAAAAGGTGACTCCCATCCTATTTATCACTGATATAGTCAGTAGTTGTGGCATTATTGTTATTAAAGAATGTTTTATATTAATTCATACTGATTACTATGTTTTTCTATCACCTTTATCATAATTTAAATGACATTTCGAGAGAAATATATTATTATTTTAATTAGCAAATAGTAACTCATCTAACGCAAAGAGATCTAACTGAACAACATAATTTTTATTTTTATTTATTTTTTGAGGTACTACATTTATCAATAAACAAAGCATATATAAACATTTAAATTTTAATAATAAATAAAGTTTAAATATGCATAGAATTAATGACAAAAATTCTCTTAAAAAGAGTTAAAAATGAAATTTTGAAGTATAATTGATTGTTTGTTTATACATTTTTTTAGTTACTATTTTTACTTAATTGAATATATGTATCTAGTATCTAAAATAAAATTGAATTTTTTTCAATGTAGTGTATCAATTCATTAAGTTAATTGGACTTTTTTTTTTAAATGTTTTTGTCGTCACATAAGAATGAAATAAAAGATATATATAAAGTATTATTTAATATTTATACATTTTATAAGAAATATATATATATATATTGATAACTTGACTGTTGAATACCATAAAAATAATATATATATATATATGAGTAATTAAAAGTAGAGTTGTTGACAACAACTTTTACATGAATATTCGATGAAGTTCTCTGGCTTTTAAAAATAAAGCAGGCAACGAGCAAAAAAAAGTTTTATTTTTATCCATTCAGATATGCCATCAGTGTTTTGACTTTAATAAAGTGAAATTCTCTGAAGATTTAAAGGCCGACATAACATCAGAAATTAAAATTTTATTTTAGATTAAGCGTATAATCAAAATTACCTAGTTTTATTAGTTTTAATGATACGTTTTTAACAAAATGAATATAATTATTCAAAAACGCTATAAATTTATGCGAAAATGTCGAATAAAAAATGTAAATTAGCGTCTTTTAAACAAACTGCGATGGTATTGATTAACGTTGTTTCTTTTTTTCTTCTTCTTCTAAAAAAAAAATCATGTAAATTCGTCGAACTCAAAATCGCTCAGGAAAACTGCAGTTCCACTCGACCAGTATTAGCACATGACAGCTGGCAGGGCATCATAATGGCTCGGCGGTACTTGACATTGAACGCGGTCGAGTATGTTTATAAATAAAACGGCACCGTACACATGGCGCGACGTGTCTTACTAATGAACTCGTATCCACACGCTGCTGGAGTGCTACGGGCAATGCATCACGCGGCATAAT
>NW_026099572.1:32385016-32405633 GCF_025091365.1 Daktulosphaira vitifoliae | reverse complement strand
ACAAAACCTAATACAAGCTAAGCCTTGTACCTATCTTACAATATGATTCCGTTTTGTATTGAATACAATATATTCCGTTATGTACTAATATTAACTACTAAATTGTATGATTTAATCAACGCATTACTTAACTCTAACAAAGTAAAATGTATTGCCACAACTGTCTTCAAATTCGGATTTTCAATAACTTACCTGAATGTAATTGATATAAAAAATTATTAAAAGTAAGTCTAATGGTACTATAGGTAATAATAATAATAATTACCTAATTATAATTAGTAAAAATCGAGCTATAGACGTAAACAATAATTTTGCAAGATTCTGTTCAAAGGTTTATTTTTTTAATTAAAAATAAATTTAGTAATGCTATTAAAATATAAATGAAAATATTTATAAACTGAAAAAAATGTATTTTTACATGTGAATTGCACAGTTGCAAAAGAACGAATGTCTTATCTAGCTTTAAAACAAAATTAGAAACAAATTTTTTTTAGTACATACGACCATGTACTTACATTTTTGAAAATAATGTTTCATCATCAGTGTTATATTTACGTATGACATCATGTTCATAACTTTATCCTATCACCGAAAATAATACATTTAAATATAATATAATATTCATTAGGGTTCATAATATCGATTTTTATTAAGTATATTTGATCATTTTGTTCAAATTATTTCCAGACATTATCTAGGAATTAAGTATAGGCAATATTTCTAACATAAATGTACATTTATTAGCAATAGAATTTAGCCTGTTTATATTATAACTACACATGTTGAAGGATTTTTAATATAGTTTTATATCTGTGTATTAATTAATAAAAAATATCTAACACATGTTTTACAATAGTACAAAGTAACAGATTAAAAAATGTAATTTTCATAATTTTTATATTTTTATGTTAACTAAATTTTTTCCAGTTTCTCATTTTAATCCATTAGTCATACAAATGTTATATTTTTGACAATTTTAAAGTGAATTTGTTTGTAGATAATACAATTATAAACTTAATTATCAAATATTAATGAGTGTTATTGAAACTAATCATTTAACTTTAAGTTACCAAATTTTATTCAAATATAATTAAAAAACTCTATTAATTATACTTAAAAACTTCTTCTTCTTCTTTTTCCTCGCCTTAATCCCAAATACTTGGGGTCGGTCACCCTTATCCTAAACTTTAGAAAAAATTTCTAGGCATTTATTTAAGTTTTTTATTTATAAGACGCGTAGAACATTTCTCCTATTACCAAAACAACTCGAATTTTTCTATTTCTACAGAAATTCATTAACTTAGCTTTGATAGTGTCCGCTAGAAATGTTTTTAATTAAATATTATAGAGCTATTCTTTTTATTTTGTTTCTCCTAAAAAATAGTTTTTCTTCGAATGATGCCACTGTTCTTTGTTATGATACATATAACTAATTAGGATTCTGTTGAGCCATTGACTATATCATAATTGTTACGCATATCGTATCTGTTATATATAGGCATCATCATTATTATTATCTGTTCAGTAATAAACTACATTATATGTGTATGCTTTCACATAAAACAAATTGGAGGTTCATATATAGCCACTGTAATACTATGGATGGACAAAAAAGGTGACTCCCATCCTATTTATCACTGATATAGTCAGTAGTCGTAGCATTATTGTTATTAAAGAATGTTTTATATTAATTCATACTGATTACTATGTTTTTCTATCGCCTTTATCATCATTTAAATGACATTTCGAGAGAAATATATTATTTTAATTAGCAAATAGTAACTCATCTAACGCAAAGAGATCTAACTCAACAACATAATTTTTATTTTTATTTATTTTTTGAGGTACTACATTTATCAATAAACAAAGCATATATAAACATTTAAATTTGAATAATAAATAAAATTTAAATATGCATAGAATGTTTTTGTCGTCACATAAGAATGAAATAAAAGATATACATAAAGTATTATTTAATATTTATATATTTTATAAGAAATATATATTTATATATTGATAACTTGACTGTTGAATACCATAAAAATAATATATATGAGTAATTAAAAGTAGAGTTGTTGACAACAACTTTTACATGAATATTCGATGAAGTTCTCTGGCTTTTAAAAATAAAGCAGGCAACAAGCAAAAAAAAAGTTTTATTTTTATCCATTCAGATATCCCATCAGTGTTTTGACTTTAATAAAGTGAAATTCTCTGAAGATTTAAAGGCCGACACAACATCGGAAATTAAAATTTTATTTTAGATTAAGCGTATAATCAAAATTACCTAGTTTTATTAGTTTTAACGATACGTTTTTAACAAAATGAATATAATTATTCAAAAACGCTATAAATTTATGCGAAAATGTCGAATAAAAAATGTAAATTAGCGTCTTTTAAACAAACTGCGATGGTATTGATTAACGTTGTTTCTTTTTTTCTTCTTCTTCTAAAAAAAAAATCATGTAAATTCGTCGAACTCAAAATCGCTCAGGAAAACTGCAGTTCCACTCGACCAGTATTAGCACATGACAGCTGGCAGGGCATCATAATGGCTCGGCGGTACTTGACATTGAACGCGGTCGAGTATGTTTATAAATAAAACGGCACCGTACACATGGCGCGACGTGTNAACAGAACAAGTGTCTCGACAGTAGGCCGACAACAATCGGTCCCATTATTACACACGTATGAAGCGTACGGGGAACGTCTTAATAAAATATGGAATGCCGGATATTAAACACCTTGAGTAATGACAGTGTCAGTGTTTGTTCCCAACGAAAATGCGGCAACGCCATTCGGAGACCTCCAAAAAAACCTTCTTAACTTCGGAGACGGCTATTTATCGCACGTTCCTAAATAACACAAGTCACGACGTCCCTTAGGTCTTAAAGAATGTTTATTCTTTTTTATAACCTACTTAGCGACTACTTTATTTTAAAATGCGTTTCTACTAAAGCCCGTCCGGGAAATTACACGTGGGGCAAATCTAAAATTACAGTGCAACGCCGTTATAAAGTGTGCGTTTAAACAACCTTTCGTAGTGATTTAAGTGCACGACATTTTTAACCACAAACAAAAACTTTTATCGGTAATTACAGACCATAGCTAGATAAATATTTTGGCACGGATGGAACGTCATTCAAAAAATTAATCACATTAACTGTAGCGAGAAAATCCGATAATACGACTGAATTTTAGATTCGCTCAGCCGTTGTATCAAATATTCCCAGAAGAAGTCATTGAAAATGCACATACTACTTGTCCGACTTAAGTTAAATGCATTAGTATCCGAGATTCTATGATACTGAGTTCTGAGTCTTATTTTACAAGTTTAATTATAAATGAGTATTTAATACACATTAGGCGATACCAACAACTAAATAGCGTTTAGTAACTTCCTAAGAAAAATTATAAAAATTCACCCGTTATAACTGTGCACTTGTGCTTTGCTAATTACTTCGTTAGCTTTATTAAGCATCAATGCTATACGATGACTACGGTTAGAATTTACTGAAGCCTAGTAAACATTCCAGCTAATATTTTTTTTTAATGTAACGTCCAGTAAAAATGTATAAACTGGTTTTTAGTATTAAATCTTTAAAATTAAAAAAAATAACGCTACATAATGTATTATTACAAAAAATTATAACCTAAATCAGACAATTAATACTTCAGAAGTCTTTAAGAACCATAAGATGTAATTCTAAGTCAATAAAAAAAACTATATACATCAAATATAAGTCATACCACTTGAATTTTTTCCAGACGAGGATTTTTTATTTTAAAGAATTTTAATGATAAACAACGAATTATTATGAATCCCATTAGAATATTTAGATATTGCTATATAATAAATGAAATTCACTCCTTAGAATAGTTCCCGAAAAATTTAAAAGCTATATTATTGAAATTGAATGTGAAGTAATTCAATATGAAAATTGAGAAAAAAAAGTTATGATCTTCCAAAATATCACATTAGCTTTCGATATTTTTTAATACAATAAAACTCGTAAAAGCCAAATCATTTAGTGTTTATTTCTTCTATTTATTATGACAATACAATTTTCAAAGTGCTATCCGCTTAATACTTTTTTATATTAATGGAATATCTACTATTCCTCGAGCATAACTAACTATTCACTGGTTTTCATTGATATCAAGGCGCATTGTTGAGATGTAATAATTGTTTATTTATAAAAAAACCAATAAATGTCGAAAACAATAAACAATTAAATACACATTAAAATAACTATTATTGTTCTTCAACGCTCATGCATTTAAGTTCCATAATTGTTTATGCTGAGTAAATCGTGCTCGATGAAAACTTACTTGGCCAACTAGTTTAAAAGTCTTCAGATGTAAACGTTATCTATTGTTTTTATTACATTAAACTATTACATTATTTTTAATAATATTGTTCTTTTGTTGGCAATAATAGTCACGATTCTATATTTTGAATGAACATTTTTAATAGACCATTGTTAATGTCCATAATAATTATATTTTTAAAATATAACGAAGACAATTGCACGTTTGTGCTATTACAAATACTAAAATATTTTGAATTTATTTAATTGTCTTAATTTGTACTATTGGTTTAAATTAATACGTCCAGAACTAATTACTTAAGTACACACAACTATAACTGCTAATTACCTACAATTCATACTCAATATTTGTACAAGTTTATTGGCATCATGTCTAATTCATGTATAACTCGGCAAAAATTAATTACCATGAATTATTTCCACTGGCATTAACCCGAACATCTTACTTGTATTAACAAAAGTTATATAATTTTCATTAACAATAGATACTAATCTTCCATTAAAAAATCACATTGTTTGTGATCTGCGGGTCATAAGGAGTTACGTAATTTCTAAGAAATTGAGCTTTCGTTATCATAAGATTGAACTATTTTTTTTTACAAAAGGTAATACATTTAAATTACTTGTCCCGTATGAAAATAATGAAATATAACGTAAATGTAATCCCATCTTAAGAAAGGACAATTCACAAATAAAAAATGTTTATTAACTCTGAAATGTATTCTACAAATAATGAAGAAAAATACAATAACTTAAGTATATAATCCCTTTGTTTATTTGATGTAAATAAATATATGGCACATTAAATTTTCTTGTACGAGCCGGGTGCTACCCCACCCCCCATGAAGTGCATATTAATCATCAAATTACCAAAAATAACTAATAAATTGTGCGTATATAAAGCAATAAAGAATAGCAAGTACGTTCAACTTTGAATGTTCAAGGTCATTGCCAAACATTTTTTTTAGACAATAAACATTTTTCACTATTAATTATGATTTCATAGTAAATTGTCATCAGTATTATGATTTTCAAGAAATACGTTGCTATTTTTGTGGTTGGCCGAGACTTTCCATATAAAGAGATGCCGGCTAAGAAAATACTATACGTCCCACGTCCAAAAATGGGTACAAATCTTATGCATTTGTTTTAAATCAAGGTTTTCAACGCTCAAACGATATTGTATTTATATTTTCAACTACTTATTTTTCCAAGGATAATCTCATTACTTGCACGGTTATAGTGTTGACGGAAGTGCGGATACTCAAAATCTTCAAATTTACGTTACATTACAAATAAAACTCTTTCATTCCATTTAAGGAACAGTTTGATCGACAAAACACAAAAAACGTCTTAAATGTTTTAACTTTGTAAACAACATTATGCGAATAAGTCGTCTTTATGTACCTTTTGTTAAAAATTAAATCAATGTTCTGGATAATTTAGTATTTTGCTGTTTAAAAATATTTTTATAAAAAAACTGTGTTTATGTTTTAATATTTATTAATTAAAATTTTATTGACAAAGTCAAAAATCAGAATGAACTTATCAGTCTTAGTTAATAGTACAAAATTTTATAAAAAATATTAGTCCTTGAAGTTTCATCATGACTTTTTTACTTTTACTTTACCTTTACTTTTGATTTTCTTTTTTTAATAAAAATTATTTAGTTACTTATCTTAAAAATGAAAAAAGGCCTTTTAAATAAATTAGTAAACAGTAATTAAAAATAAAAATTCTTAGAACTCACAAACACAATGAAGTAATTATCTTTTAAGCATACTCAAATTGACTTTCACTTTATAGGATTCAATTTTATAATAATAGCTTGTATATAACAAACTTACTCTAAAGATTTTAAAATAATATTCAAATGTCATAAATAAATACTTATTATAATTATTATTATTAATAAAAAACACGTAAAAAGTTTATCTTTATACTCTAAAAATTTTGTCTAAGTTATTATAATAACAGAAAAATAAATCGTTTATAAATTTATTTTAAAGTCTAAACTAAAATGTTTTATCCAGCGAAATGATATTTAATACATTCATAATGCAAAACCGATGTTTCAATACATTCGAATAAAGAATTTAATTTAATTTTTGACTTTTTCAAAGAGTATGATAGAGTTAAAATTGTTATTTGTTTTTAGTTCAAAACTGATTTAGTATTTGAACTTAGCATCAGTATTTATGTTTTGAATACAAACAGTTATAATACCAACTGAATATTATTTCAATATTTAAGTGTTCATTTATTTTAACAACGAACATTTGTTGTGTTTTCAATGAAGATGGACAAGATAATCTAACCGACCCAAATAACCAAATAAGTAAACAATACTTTGTTTAGGTAAATCCAATTATTCCTACTCTAAAAAAACATCATCCCATAGTATTTTAATCATTAAAACATATGAATTGTCAAAAAAAAAAATATTAGACTGTCATATTATTTAACTAGATGCATTGCCACTCACAAAAATAAATTACTATAACACTAGCTTAACATAAAACAACTATCTCTTGTGAAAGGTTGATAATAAAAAGCTCTCTTAAAAAAGTTTAAAACTATTATTATTCTCTTTATCCTTTGAACGCTTTAATTATATTTTTTTATGCACAGGTTATAAATAATACAGAGTGTTTAGTAAACACTGTTTACATTGATTTATCATTGACCATTAGATTTCTCCAAAAATAATAGTAATGTTGAAAAAAACTCTTTTGACTCTGATGAGTAGTATTTATTTCTCGTTTTATAATTGGTTAAATATCTTTATCCCTTATTCTTTATCAAGGGTATCAAATTAATATTTAACTGGATTAAACGTGAAGAGTGGAGCGGCAGATAAGATCGGAATGATAAAAATAATACAGGTCGCCCCAACCTACTAAAGAATTTCTTAAGTACACTAGTACAAAAATGGGTATCGATCAGTAATTGTCTTAGTTGAATCATTTTTTTTATTATATATGCTAGTTAAATATGTATAGGGTCAAGTGGGATAAATGTAAACAAAATTGTAAATACCTTTTCATAAGAACATGCACAACTGTTTATTTTTTTATGTATACACATAAAGATAACTATACTATAGATATACTTGTAAATTGAAATTGTCTTATCTTAAGTAATATCGACAAAGTATTTTAAGAGAAAAAATGAATAATTACCTCATTAATTTACATTTGCCCCACTCGGTCCTACGTGGCATTTTACGTATACGGTGTATAACTTTGGTATGTGATAAACAAAAAAGTCCGGGGGAACTTTTTTCAGTGAGAACGCCACTGTTGCAATCTCTATAAAATTATCGTACCAATTAAACCAATGCAAATTCATAATTTTATCTGATATCATTTTCCTCGTTTACTACTAACTACTTTACATTGTTTATTGTTTTGATAGCGCACTTTGTACATTAAGCAATTACGACTGACATTTTCAACAAGAAGGTATTGTATGCAAGAAAGAAAAGTTGTGGGCACACACATAATATCTATCTACGGACAGTCATAACATGTTTGCACACGGCCCTCTGTGGCGTGCACTAGATAACGATCGCTGGTAAGAGGTACAGCATTAATAATGAATGTAAGGGCATAAATTATAAGTGCAAATGTCGCAAACTAGATGGATTCGCGTACTACTAGAAGATGTAAAATTTTGGTTCTGATTTAAAGACTTCCAACGTCAATGACCTCGACAATAACTTTTTCACATTCTCACAATGTTTGGCATCACGACTCGTATATCAGCTACAATAATTACGTTCAGGAAACATGCAAAACGGACACACGCGTGGAGGTATTAATCATCTGGTAAAAAACAAACACAACATCATAACCGTTTGAAAGATCAAAAAAATCCACATATTACAACTCTATTATCAATATTTGAAATTTAACGGGTAGCGACAACATCAAAAAAATACTTTGAGATGGTAATAATCAATATCCATAATTTTTTTGCCAAGTTCTAATTTATACTTATGTTTTCTAACATGTTAGACGATATATGACGCATCATGATGATGTATTTCAAAACAATAATTTGACTAATAATAAAATATCTCTGTTTTAAAATAATATAACACACATTTTCCGTCAAAGTGATTTAGTTACAATTTTTTTTATATTTTGTTCAATGGAAGTTTATATTAATCGATCCAAATCATCATGAATAAATAAACATAAATTAGTATTGCTTTACAAATACCGTAAATTGAAATCTCTATTGTTCATTTAGTAGATATAAAGACAATCAAAAACCTCTGAAGAGCTTTCGATATTTCTAGTGAAAGATATAAGTACAATTAAAACTTTCTTTTTTAATAAATTACTAAAATGTGCTAAAGTTAAATGGATCTTTTATAGGCGTTCAACCACATTAAAAGTATATGTATGCATCGTAGATTTAAACAAAGCCTCCCTTATCTATTAAATTGATTGTATTCGCATAAGTTTCTTATACACCCAAACTACTAAATTGAGTATATCTGATCTTCTATAATGCTTTACTACCACCCTATCAGTGTATTTGGCTACTATCCATATTCCATTTCAACTTTTTCGATAATAACAAATACATTTGAATACATAAATCATTAGAACAAAAAATTGAATAAAGGAGTATTTAGTAATTTTGACTATTAAATTATATCATCAAAATCGTTTAAAATGTTTAGCATAATAATAAACAGCATATAAATTGCAATAAACTCAAATAGCATAATTTTTATTCATTACAATATTTGTATACCCTTTAAGTTGAAGTGATGATTTATATTATTTAAAAGTATAATATCAAAATTTTATGAAATTACTCGATCGAAATTATTTATTTATTCACTGATTTCTAGTAATATAATGTGTTAATTCATTGAGCGTATGAATAAATTTACGAACGTAGTTTATGGTATTTATGCTAAACATTATACTTATAGAACAGAATCACATACATTTATAAATTTTGTTTTAATCACATTGAAGGGATCCAAGATGATCAACTTATTTAAAACTAAAAATTAATCGAAATTTGAGAAATATACAGTAGTGTAGAGATGTTTTTAACCCAATTAATAAAGAATTTTACTGGCTAATAATATGTTCGGAATAACTTAATAAAATTTATAAATGCATATAAACCGTTCCATAATAATAACACCGGCACACACAAAAAAAAAAAAGTTGTCTGTACTTTTGACCCGTTCAATCCGAATTTGAAGTCCGTTTGGCTCGGTCACCCTTCAGATTTGAGTAAAATGCATAAAACCAAAAAATAAGCAAAAAACTGCAGTCACAGCGATGAAAAAAATTTTGTGGACCCCAATCAAGTATGATTTTTATGTATTTCAATTTACTGAAACTGAATCTGAACGTTAATTAGCCCGTTGAGTCGTCAACATTTGAAAAATAGCAAAAAACCCAAAAATTGCAATAAATCATGAAAAATCGAAATTATCGAGATGAAAACAATTTTTTGGATTCAGATTGAGTATGATTTTTATGTATTTTATTCCACTGAATTTGAATCTGAAGTTTTCTTGTACCATTAACGTTTTAAAATTTAAAAAAATCCCAAAAACTCAGGAAAATTGTAGTTATAAATATGAAAAAAAATTTATAGAACACGATTAAATATTTTTCTTGTATTTTTTCACCCATAAAACAGGAGTTTGGAATATGAAAATCTAATAAATTGTAATATTTATAAAAAAATGACTAGAATGAAGAGAACAATTTTATCAAATTTTAACGTCTTCATGCACGGTGGCATTATATGATACCACTAAATTGTAGAATTTATATAAAATCGAAAAATCGTGGTAGCAATGTTATTATTGTTTTCGTTTTATGTATGGAACGTTACGCATCGGTCTACTTGGTTGTGTTATAATTGAAAGAGATATATTAATAAACGCGAGACTGTTTTGTGCATTTGAAAAAGTCAAATTTTACTTTTTTTTATATATATAATTAACGACCAAATAATGTAAGTATATTTATAATTAATTATAAAATAGTACGATGTATTCATATTTGGCAATATTGAAACAATATAATGTTGTTATGTATTCGAAATTGCTTAGTTACCATGTGGTATCGAATGATACCACTTTGCCTATTATATGAAAAATAATAACAATTTATACTATGATGTTTTTTTTCTAGTTGAAAATAGATCTCAGGGATAAAGATATAATTTTTTTTTTTGGATTTCCTAGTGATTCAGAATGTGCTGTATGTCCCGAATGTATGAGAACATTTCACACTAAATTAATAAAAAATTGACTACAGTACATATTATTTTGTTAAATACTTTTAAAATATGTTATAAAACTTATATTCAGTTAAAAAACTGAAGTAATCAAAAGTCTGAAATTTATGAAAAGTACCTAGTCTTATTTATAATTTTTTAAATATTATTTGTTTATTATTATTCAATATTGATCTTTTAAAATTTGTTTTATTATATATATTTTATGAACTTAATTTTATGAAGTTTTTCTAAAAGTTGATGTTTGTTATTTTTTTTTTTTTATATAGAATAAAGTATGTTTGATAAAATTAAATAATATGAATACTTTTTTTTTCAAATATTGCACGATGATTTAATATATGATACCATATACTAAAACCTTATTTTTAATAAATCAAAATCAAAAAAAAATTATTTTTTATTTTTACTAATATCATAAGGTAATTAGCAATCTAATTTGCAATTTAAATTTTTTATTTTTAAGGAAAAAAAATCTCGTGCATGAAGAGGTCTAAATTTGAGAAAATCNCATAAGGTAATTAGCAATCTAATTTGCAATTTAAATTTTTTATTTTTAAGGAAAAAAAATCTCGTGCATGAAGAGGTCTAAATTTGAGAAAATCATTCTCTTCATTTTAGTAATTTTTTTTTTATAAATATTACAATTTATTATTTATTTTCATATACTAATCTCCTATTTTATGGGTGAAAAAATACAAGAAAAGTATTTAATCATGTTCTATAATTTTTTTTTTCATATTTATAACTACAATTTTCCTGATTTTTTGGGATTTTTTTTAATTTTAAAACGTTAATGGGACAAGAAAACTTCAGATTCAAATTCAGTCGAATAAAATACATAAAAATCATACTCAATCTGAATCCAAAAAATTGTTTTCATCTCGATAATTTCGATTTTTCATGATTTATTGCAATTTTTGTTTTTTTTGCTATTTTTCAAATGTTGACGACTCAACGGACTAATTAACGTTCAGATTCAGTTTCAGTAAATTGAAATACATACAAATCATACTTGATTGGGGTCCACAACATTTTTTTCATCGCTGTGACTGCAGTCTTTTGCAATTTTTTGCTTATTTTTTATGCATTTTACTCAAATCTGAAGGGTAACCGGGCCAAACGGACTTCAAATTCGGATTGAACGGATCAAAATACATGTCCGTAGGTGGGTCCGGTCAAAAGTACAGACAACTTTTTTTTTTTTTGTGTGCCGATGTAATCATCTTCTAAAAATTATAGTTTATTTTTAAAATAAAAACTTAGTTAACAACCATTATTAAATAATTAATTATAATGTCGTTGATATTTTTTATTAAAATTATCCATCTAAGAAGGTAGTTATATAAAATTAACTTTTAGAAATAAATCAATCATGTAGTCTAAAGATTGATTGATCAAGGCATGCGCAATTGAATCATCTTTGACACATTTAGAGTCGAATAATACATTTTTAAATATGAAAAATTAACGATCCAATTATTATTAAAACATTAATTATGGTAATTTCTTTTATAAAAATATTATTTCAACGTCGACTAAATTATTAAAGTTTAGAACTCAAATTTACAGAAAAAATAATTTTTCACTTTTCGGATATAAACAAGTAAGAGTAAGTAAATAGACTTAACAGAATTCCATTATATAAATACTTACATTTACTAGCTTCTGGCTAACTAAAGGTAAGGTTTACAAAACGATATTTTTAAACTGAACAAAATGTAAGAGTTTTAGCATTATTTCTTAATAAACCTTTAACGTGGAAGCTTTATAAAAGCTTTATAAATTTTAAAAGATGAAATGTAAAGCAAAAATATCTTGCTAGATAAAATTTCCGAAGTGTTTAATAAAAAAAATTGATTAGTTGAAAATTTCATACAAAAAAATGTATAATATTCATGACATAATAAAGGCTGAATTTTACAAATAATATATATAAACTTTAATGGGAATTATTCGCTGCATAATTGTGAAATCACATAAATACATAAATTGTTTTAAATGGCAAAAGTAAAGCAAACTCTTTTTCTGAACGGAATCTAACATACATTTGTACAGTCAGCGAGTAATAAAAATGTTCGCTTGAAATAACACATGCGACGTTATATAAAAAAATTTATATTTTGGCTTTAAAACGATATGATAGTTCATCATGGGCTTATCTTTTATAGCATGAAAACAAAAGTGGAAAATTATGTCAACGTTGTAAAATTGTATAGGGGAGCAATAATATACATCATATAATGCACAGTAAGTACATAAACTTTTGGCAATTGTAAAGCAATAATGTTTGAAACGAATTAAGACCGCAAGAAGGACGTCTGTTACGAACTAACATTCAAATACAAATACCAAATATGTTGGCAGATAAAATATCAATAGATAAATCAGGGTAAAAGATTATTGAACCACACCATGTTGAAAGTTGAGTTTTCGCAAACACTAATTGGAAATAATCAGCGAACACTTCAGAAATTGTCTACTATCAAACTCTGGTCATTGTAAACGACTGGGGAGGCAATGAATTATTGTTCGGTCAACGTATTCAAAATATTGTAAACTTACTGACCGTATTGTCGGTATTCGGATTAGGAATAGCACATCCCAATCAATAGTATTCAATTGTAATGTTATAACTTTAAAATAAGTTTCATACATTTTTTTGCTCCCAAAATGTAATTGACCAACAATTCTTCATCGTCCTCTTTTCCTCTTCCAGCGTTCCAATACTTGACGTCTTTTTATTGTATGCGCAGCATNGTTCCAATACTTGACGTCTTTTTATTGTATACGCAGCTAAGTCGACGTTAGGTTCGACTCAATGAATTTCTTTGAAAAGATGTAATCAAACGTAATTTCCACTCCGCTTTTTGAATTCTATTTAACGAATCAATATGACAATTATGTAACGTGATTTATGTACTGCTCTCAAAATATCATTCACGAAATATTACTCAAAAGTAGCACTTCCCTCGGATTTGTTCATAATATAGAATTTATTGATGTAAAATATTATTTAAAATTAAAAATGTATTTTAAATATAAATTTGTCATATTAGATTCATTATTAAGTGCAAATACAGCAGATTTTTACTTTCATAAAAATCCACCATAATACATCAAATATATTGATCGTCACATTTAAAAAAACGTATATTTCATTGTCATAAAAATAAATAGTAACATCATATGTTGACCAATGTTCAGTTTTTAGTTTATTATTTTATCAATACTCTGGTTCTCAATTTACCACTAAGTAACTTCTAGAGAATCTCTGCACTATATTGAAGTACTTATTTCCACGATAAATCTATCCACTCCTCTCGCGATTGAATCTGCTTAGTTACATGCATTGTTGTATTAATTTGAATACAAGTAAGCTCAGAATCGTGACGTTTTCAGTGTCTCATTAAGACCCAGATAACGCTATAGCTACAGCTGCACACGAGGGACTTAAAACTTTGGACATTACAAAAATAATTCAAAATTCACTCGGAGGATGAAATAATTCAATACTAATTAAAGATAAAACGTTAACTATGAAGAATCAACAGAAACGTTAATAGGTTAACAGTCTGCGCTGTTGGGCTGTGCGACAGAAAATATGTTAATTAAAAAGTATACCTTCCAATATTAAGTGTTTTATTGTGTTTTCCGTTTAGTTCTAAATGAGTTGAATATATTTAAAAACAAGTGTCTAGTGTATCTTAATGAAACGCTATGACTCAGAATAGTTGCTACGTTAAGAGATTTAGAGTGTCTATAGTCTGTGTTTTAACAATTTTCGTTATTGCCAGCTGTCTACAGAAGTCGTGCGTAGTCATTGCCTTAAATAGATGCAAATTACTATTTATATGTTAAAATATAATATTGTGTACAGACAGATAACCAATAGTTGACTAAACTTGTGCTTCCTACTTACGCGTTCTTGACTTTATGACTTGATTCGACCTCAACAATATTTAAACGTGCGCCTAGATAAACGTATTACACAGGCCGTTTTCTTAGAGAATCGTTCATAATTCATCGACTAATTTCGAATCCACTTTAAAATTTTAGCTGCAGCGAACGTGGAAACACATTATTGATTGTGAGTTTACGACCAAAGTGTAATTTTCTGTACTTTAATTAAAATGGACATTGGCAAACTTGGTAGCTCAAAAGTGTCACAAAAGTAATTAAACAAAGTATTTCACTGAATTTAAAATGACGCACAAACAAACACTGACGACGATCTTATACAATTTGCTCAATCTTATTTCTTCAATAAAAGCAAACATGACATTGTTTACAAAGTGTAAAAACACCCTCAGTATTATTTGAATATATTTTGATGATGTTCACTGATTATTTTATAATATATCTTTTAAAGAAGATTAGTCTGCATTGTTGTTAAAACTCCAGGGAAATAAAACTGTTTATAATACTTTGAAATCAAAAAAATAATTTATATGACGACTGGTAAATTAAAAATTCATACAAAAATACTTTGTCGGATTAAAAGATGAAATATTCAATTAAAAATTAGTAATTTGAATCGACATCTTTTAAATATTTTTAAACACGGAAGAAACTTTAATGAATTATTTGTCTTAAAAATAGTGTATTTACAATATTTTTTTCATTCTGAGAGTTTAATTGTTTACTAATAACAAATAAAATANTTTTTTTCATTCTGAGAGTTTAATTGTTTACTAATAACGAATAAAACAATTAAAAATTCCAACACTCGTATTTTGTTTTATTGAAAACGTGAAATACCACATAATTTTCTTGAAAAAGCAACTAATTCAATTAAAATAAATGTTGACATTCGGTTACGAGGTGTAGCCGTCAAACATGTTTATCTATAGAGTTATACAGTAACCTATCAATTAATTTAAATAGCGATTGTTGAGCTTTATGTTTAATCATTATAACATTTCTACAAAATGAACATTAGACAACTTGAAGGGTCATCTTCAATAGACCGAATTATGTACGCCTTTTGAGCCAGAAAACCGTTAATATTATCATTTGTACTTCAAGCAAATACTATCAGATAATTATGTTACCAGACGATAATAAAATTAAATTATGGAACATAATTTGTTTTATAATTTAAATAAGATATCAATTTTTTAATCATATTCAAAGGGATCTATTTACTGAAAAATATATAAAATATACACATATATTATTATGTAATTGATTTTTATAAAGAACAACCCTTAGAATAGCATAGAATAACACAATTTTACATTAAATTTAGAACATTTAAAACTATCTTAAATAAATTTACATTTTGAATAAACTTAAAATAATTTAATAATACAAACACTAAACAGTAAGTTAGGTATTCTAAATAAATTTTATAATGATTTCGATTTACTAGAAACTGATTGAAACTGATTCGATGTATTTTTTCAAATACGCCATTAGTAAATAACGAACATATTTTTAATGATTATTTACTGATGCATATTTTCAAATATTGTCATCTAAAATGAAATATTCTTCAAAGAAAGGAAAATAAGTATAAGTAAAAACGATTTTTAAGTAACTATTGAGCACACGCAATTAGGGTATAAGTTAAGTTTATAATAATTTACTAACAACGCACATCTTTCTCTCTTCGACCGCTGCTTAAATTTATTCTCTACTCTCAAAACTCGGGGAAAAATTTACACGTGTAGACAGTTTGATGGAAATGCGCAAGTTTCGCTATTACCATCAGCTCAAACTTTGATGAATATTTCAATATAAAATTAATAAACGTTCTGAGGAATCGGAAATAACTGATAAACAGAGAATATTAAGATTCAATTGATTTAGGACATTGTTGAANGAGAATATTAAGATTCAATTGATTTAGGACACTGTTGGAAAGGGTTTACATTTAAAATCTAAATATAATGACTAAAGACTTCCTTAGAGGTAATAAAGTTAATAAATAACAACTTGTTGGATATCGACTAAAGTTACGACCGAGCTTTTAGCATAATTTTATGTCACTTTATGGAGACAATATTAGTTAAAAAATACACAGCGTTTCGCTGTATTAACAAAAAATTTCCAACAACAATATTGTACCTGCGAAAAGACTAGCCTAAAATACATCAAAACTTTTGATTGTCATCTGTCATATTAAACTCTAATTTCATTTATACCAAAGCATCAACGTTTTAACTTGTCTTATTTGTTTAACGTATCATTTTTAGATTGTATTTATCATGACAAAGACAATCGTGAACCCGGAAATAGCTTTTTATAAGACCTAAATATTTTCAAAGCGTTCAGTGTTTGTGTTGACTAACACGCGGTTAGATTAAATTGAAATTTGTATATTTTTAAACCTATTTTATCTCAATTCGTCGTTATCAATAACTATTTAAGTAGTAAAATATATTTATTGTTCCAAATAATAAAACTAAAAACGTTATCTTTGCCTCAAACAAATTGAATTTCGTTCCCATTATCGTCTTACGATGACATTAATTTTTCATGTAAATGAAAATTATATGGTAGTATTTAAATCACAAACATAAAATTAAATTACACTGGGTTATATAATAGTAATATATAAAGTGGTTATAATAGTAAGATGGTGGTAACAATTAATTTATGAGATTTGAACGATAGCAACATAAATTTAAATTATTAACAGTGTGACCAACGGAAAATTAGCGAAATTATATTTCTACAAATTTGAGGGGTAAAATCACGTTATCGAAAATAGTTTTGCTGCAAATCAATGAAAACAACATTAAATAGATCGCTTTGAAAACACATTACCCTTCTTTCTTTTTCCTCGCCTTTATCCCAACTACTTGGGGTCGACCAACCTCAACCTAAACTTCCATTTGACACGATCTACCACATCATCTACGCACACATCAGCCGTACTCCTCTCATCAGTTGTCCCCGTGTACATCCGAGACAATCCGCCTAAGTTCTGTCAGGACTCTTCATATTTTCTGACAAAATTTTACACCGGCTGTCGACCTGATGCAACCGCATTAGTGACTTCTTACCACTGGCTGAGGCGCCGTAGAAGTATTCCTATCTCCTACCCAGAGAGAAAAAAACAATTACCATAATTAAATAGATGTGTGTAATCTTTTATAAATACTCAATTCATTCCAATAATTTTAAAACTAATTTAACACCAATTTTAAGTTATTAATACAACTACAATTTACGGATAGATTAATTAATTTTTTGAAAACTAATGTTCATCGATATCAGTTTCTCGCGTTTAAATAAAAAAAACTATTTTATCCGTCAAAATATTTTATTATACAAGCAATGGAGTATAAAAATAATTAGTCATCAACTTTAGTATTATTCTAGACTTCGATAAATAAACCATAATGACAAGCAACAATATGGGATAATTTATGTCCTGTAATATTAAATGACAAAAAGTATGTCTCCAGTTTCTTTTTATTTGCCTACTGCATCTATAGTTCACAGTTTCCACAACATAAAATAAATATGAAGGCTAGTCAATAATAACAATTTGACCTCTTCGATCACGGTCACAACGACACTAAGTTTTTTACTACATATTTTATGTGTACTTCATTTTGCTAGAAGTAATTTTGGTTTCCCATACTACACTTACAAAAACGCTTCTATAAGAACGCTGTAAATTTATAACAACTAAAAAACGAACATTTTATTGATGGTACTCAATCTTAAATGACATCGCCAAGAGCTTATCAAGCACTTATATTTCTTTTGGACCACTATGACCTATTGCCCTGATAGCTTTTCAATTTTGACAGAGGAACATTTTTCACGAAATATGTATGTGATATGTTTGGCAAAAGTTATTTTACAACTATAATTTCAACATTGTATTTATTTGCTGTTAATTCTTATGGTAACGCTCCTGACAAAGAACTTCCCACGCGCAACATTGCCGCTGCCCGTAAAGCAGTAAAAACAGCAATCAGAGTATTCGTATGTGTGTTTTATAGGTAATATGTTATTATCTATTATTTAAAAATGAGCAAGCTTAATTCAAGACTTATTGAATATTACAAAACGATTAGTGTAGAAGTTGTAAATACTTCGTTTCATCATTCGTTATAATGATGCAATTTTTTACCTCTCTCCGGTTGCACATATCATCAGCATATAAACGTTTCTTTCGACGTGTAGTCTTTGTGCGCACTACGTATAATTGTAATAATAACGTCTATTAGACACATGTGTTGTACGGATTGTGCCCATATCGGTTTGATTATGTTAAAAACATCCATGTGACCGGATATGGTACAACAAGGTCCCACAATGTCGGCGGTACACTCTACATTACATTAAACTGTTTACACTCTTATCGATTTACAATTTTTTTCCGATCTTACGCAAACCCCCACAAAAAATTGACGTTTTTTACACTCGCACAACAGTATGGAGTCTTCGATTATCGAAGGACTAGTCAAAGATGTAATAAAATCAACAAAAACCCTTTATGAAGCATGCCATTAAAATCTATATATTTAGATAAAATATCTAAAAGCCTAAAAAAATATTTAAACATTCTTTGATATCAGTTCAACGGCCTCGCGCGTTTCCGTTTGTTTTCCTATGTAACTACGGAAGTGTTATAAAAAAAACCAACTGCATAGGAACGTTTGCAGTCAAAAGAAGAACTTAATATGAAATCCAAATGGTTAATCATTCAACAAAATGCTCGTGTTTATCTTTATTATTAATTGTCAAAGTCGGCAATTTAGCTTTGGCAGTTGTAATCATCTGAGTACAATGATAAACAAACGTCAGTTCTCTCGCTGTTGGATGTCCGACAGTTAATAATCTGATAATCAAACGAAATGTCATTAAATAAACACAATAATTGATAATATTTATTGTTTTCTTTCCATCCGATTTGAACTACTTGATTTATACGGCAAGGCTAAAAAAAATTGATTCCAGTTCAACGTGTTGAAAAACAATTAACAAAGTAATTATCTTTGACGTTTCGCGCAACCATAAACAATAAACAAACAACACATAGTTGCAAATAACTCGTAATGTGTTTTTCATAACTAAACAAATAAACACCGTACCTGATACGCGATGTCTCCTAGGAAATTCATTGTGCGATGGTCAACAGTAACTAATTATAATTTTATCGTACAAGAACACGTTTTAAAGGTGTAAATGATTACGGCCGTCGAAATAAAATTAACCTCAGGAAAAATGACACAAAAGTGACAGTGCACAGTTTATGAGCGTACCATAATGTTGTTTACAGATTCCTAAAAAACATAGTACACTTGTGTTGTGCACGACGTCCAGCCGAAGGCATCGCGAGACCTCGTCGCGCCATTTTCGTATAAAAATGTATTCAACACCCTAATTAGTCGTAGAGACGTTTTTTTGGAGTGGAAAATTTATGCTAAAACATCATTAACGCATTTAGCAGCAATGATGCCATCAGTACGTTGCAGATATACACTTCATTTGTTTTTTTGGTAAAAAAAGAATAGCGCCGTAATGGACTAGGCTTTTAATAAAATACAGTTTTGAAAACTAGAGACATCTAAAATTATCATTTACAACTGAATTGCACGTAAAACAGAATGATTACATTACTAAATCGGATGTAACCAACAACCGCGAAGAATTATGTAGTCTACCAAAAATGGTAGTCGCCCGTTAAGGAGCGAACGAGTAATATGTACAAATCAAGTGTAGTTGAGACGTCCAGAGAAATTCACTGAAGTTTTATTAATACAACGTGAAAATAAAAAAATATTACAATATTATAAACATATTTTTCGTGTTTATTTTATTATTGACTTCGTTATCATAACAATACAACGACGAGGTTGGTAAAATCTAATGATTTTTTTAAAAATAATGGAGCACATAGTATTAGTATTATTATATCATATATGGTTATACAATTTTAATAGTAGTTCAATAATTAATATTACAGAAGAATTGCTTTTCGACTTTACTCGTAACAACCATCGGCGAACGCCGTTTATAAATATAATTAT
>NW_026099572.1:32356443-32384916 GCF_025091365.1 Daktulosphaira vitifoliae | reverse complement strand
GAACGTCAACTTTCCAAACCAAACTCGCCGAGTCCAAACGTGTACAATGAAATAAATAAAACATTTAAAAATCTTTTATATATTTGAAGTATC
This sequence comes from Daktulosphaira vitifoliae, assembly GCF_025091365.1. Taxonomy (NCBI): domain Eukaryota; kingdom Metazoa; phylum Arthropoda; class Insecta; order Hemiptera; family Phylloxeridae; genus Daktulosphaira; species Daktulosphaira vitifoliae. The sequence goes on along the minus strand of NW_026099572.1, from coordinate 32,384,823 downwards.
CTATTTCTTGAATTACGGCTATTACATATGTCTGATGTCCACACTGGACTTTNTTACATATGTCTGATGTCCACACTGGACTTTAAAAGATGACGTGGTTTGGCTATCAAAAAAACATTCCCGAAATCATTTCACGTAATTTGATGAGGGAGAAGATAAAAAATTAAGAGGCACAATATATACTGTACAGTGCAATGATACTAAATAGTAATATAATTCTTGTGGAACTCGAATTGTGCAAGGAATTTGTTGTTGTGTCGTGTGCGACCCCATCGGACTGGTCGGCGAAACGATGCCCAAATCGGTACACACGAAATGAAAGTAGACTTCAACGATTGATGACAGTCCGAGAGTGCGACGCAACAACTTCGAGAACCGTTCGTGTTCGCAGCAATGGCACTTTCAGAACATTGCCGAGATACGGCTGCATAAACAACAATCATATTTTTTAGCGTATAATGGTACGGGCCAGTTATAATATGAAAAATGTATTTTAGTACTTTGGTACCAACACTGCCATAACGAATACTAAGCGAAACAACAATAATGCTTGTCGTTCTTGTGCTGTATATTTGCGACACAACAATACTTCGTCCTAAGACACCGTCGTTAACTACACATAATCTTGCCAGCGATGGCTCAAACGAGTGTTTAAATACGTTTGTTATGATTGGCGATTTTATGATTTCATCGTTGTTTTACTGCTTTTTAAGGTTCTATCGAAAACGAAATTGGGTCAATTATAAGGTATTGTATTTATGAGATAGTTCTATGACAAAAATCATCTAAACTTAATTTAGAATTGAAAATTTTCATTATTATAAAAGGAATGTGAGTGGTATGGACAGACCGGAAGCAGCCTCCGGCACGTATATATCTAATAATCGACCGTACAGGTATATCTTATAATGGACCCTCTCGATCGTGATGGCCTATAGTCTCATTAGGTTATCAGATCGAATTCATTAGATAGAATTATTATATTTTATTGGTTAAGCCGTCGGAGTGGATCCTGGTGATAACAATCTCGGAGCCAACCTTATTTAGGTTCCTACAGTGACAGGCAAAACAAACATTTCGCAACCGTTATAATATAAGAACGTGACGATCCAATGTACAATAAGCACAATTAGATATAATTTAATTGCATTAATTGAATATAGCAAGAGCTATTTAAACTGATTTTCAATATTTTACAACACCGAAACATTGCTTTTACTGTTTAAATAAGATTTGGTTGAAAAAAATAAGTAAAATTACTAGGATTATTATATAGGATTGTTATACATTTGCGAAATGTCTAATTACTAAGTGATTCATAGTTATTTAATTTAATGGACACACACGCAGTCAAGGCACAACGAAACGTTCTTATTTAATGTTTTATGAAATTTGACTAGTTTCTATAACAATTCAAAAAATAAGAGCATTTTGAGATACACCAATTTCAAATTGTTATAACTAAATTTAACTAAAACAAATAGAACCATTTATTCAGGTGTTTTATTTAAATTAATTATATATTTACGCTTCATATTTTCCTAAAACGATCAAAATGTCTTAAAATAACAAAAATTGAATTTATAATTTTAAATTTCATTCATTTTTCACCATAGACACAACTAGAGAGACTAGAGATAGCATTGTCCCTTAGTTGACAAATTAGATCTTTCAATAATGTAGAAAATTATATATATATATATATAAGTGTGTAAATTTTATCACACTACTTTTGGTCGTATCATTTTGTTGGGTAATGAAATCGTTACTCGTGTATCTAATAAAATAATACTTTTTTTTTTAAACTTTTTCAAAAAATAATGTGTCACTCTATCGTCTAGTGCAGATTCTATACTTTGTTTAAATGTTTTTTTTACATATCGTATTTAAAAACTTTTTAGAACCTTAGTGCGTTTGTTATATTTTTCATTACTTTAGAAGAAAACTAATAATTAAATCAAAATAATTATAAAAACAAGATTATAAAGTACATACATTTTATGAAATTAAAAAGCTTACATTTTTAGTAATAAAAATATTGTGCAATAACAATATGATAAAATAAATAGAAGTAATAATACAGATTATACTAATTATTTTAAACTAAAAATGTTTAAATTATAAAAATATATTCAATTTTTTGTTATTATAAAACCTCTTAAATATCCCCCCGAGTTACGCCTATGAACATTAATAATATCCAAGTGAGATTTGTCTTTTACCATCACACTTCTTATTAATTTCAATACTTCAATGTTAACTATTAAAAATGCAATGTTCGTCTAACTATAATAAAAAAAAAAAATTGGAATGTAAATATATTTAAAAGGGGAAATCGACATGATGACACCTCAGGTGTGTTCCTAAATCATTATTAGATTTACTATTTCCAAGTACTGATTCTTTTCAACTAATTGTAAAACTAATAATCAAATTACATTATATATAGAAATTTCATATATAAATAACGAATAATCCAGCTCAACCCATTTCATTTTTACTAAACATTTTTTCTAGTACCGCCTAATCGGACTAATACTTAAAATTTCAAATACTTTTTATTCGTAATAATTTTCTTTGGCTATTACAATAAAAAAATAATTTACGCATTAATTCACGCTAAACTTAAAACTTATATATTAAAACAATAATATTTTAAGAAAAAATGTAGAATTACCTTATTTCATAAACTAAAAAAGCTAAGGAAAATCAAATGACACATTTGAAGTTAACGCACAAAATATTGGAGTGCAGTTTTTTATTTTTTTAATTAAATGTTCTAACCGTATAAAAAATATAACTTATATTAATAGTTTAAAACAAATTCATTGATTATTTTTCTACTAAATAAATGAAGTCCAAAGTAGTATTAAAAAGTAGTACTCGTAAATGTAATCCTCCGTGTGTTTATACTTAATATCCAGTGACTAAGATGCAATACACTGATGTCCATCGCCCAGGAAGTGACGCAGCGTTGGGTGCGCCTATGTAAACATACCATGGTAGCTATGGATTTCAGGAATTTTATTGGTATTGAATTAATTCAAGACCAATCTGAGTAATAATTATAACTCAGAACAGCAATCTGTCATCGTTAATACTGCTTATTTTCTATTTAAACATGATATAATGCTACCCAGTAGCCTCATTCGGTTAATCTTTTGTCAATAATAATCGTAATAATACGATAATTATAGCCGTGCAACTATTTCTTCGGGGGGTGCTTTCTTTGGAGACCACACACAGCGGAGGATTATCTCTTCCGGCACTTCATTAAACGTTTTCTCTCTTATTCTTTGCCTCTTAAACGACAGCCTATAGATAAACGTTTTAAGTAATGAGTGACTTTGTTGGAGACTGTTGTAAAGTGTAGTGTACTTTACTTAAAATTAATTCATCGTATCATTTGATAAGTAAGGATTTTTCTTTGTGCTGTAATAAAGAATTTTCTTAGTGATTACAAACAAATTTTTATTATTAATTTTCACATAAAAATGTTCGTGTAAATGACAGAAAAAGGTTCTTGCGGCTATTAACATAAACAAATCCATTAAGAGAAATCATACTTCTACTCATATGAGTTTTAGTTAAAAAATAATAAATAATTACACTATAAAATAGTCTTGAACAACCTGTAGAACTAAAATGTTAAAATTTTAACTAACACGCATTTAATGTCATAGTTAATGTTAAATGTTACATGATCGTAAATTATATTAGAAGTAAACAGTAAGTTATAACTGTACGATCGTAGAGAAATAACAAATTCACCAGAACATTTTATTATTTACATTTACGGCTCAAGATTACTTTAACGGCCATGTGGTGACCGCATATCACACATTTATAGCAAAGCTTCTTTTAACATTCAATACTATTACTTCAAATAATTTACAATTAAATTTAACAAGGTTGATATGGTTGAAAGTTAGACAAGTTTTGATAAGTATAATTTTAGTCCGACCGGTGCCATATTTATAGAAGTAAAATTAGATAATTTTGTAGTGAATCCATTGAAATGAGCCACAGTCAATGTAATTTTGGAGAAATTATTAGGGTAAACTATTAATAATTAAATTCAGGCGAAATATCTATTTATTTCTTGAAACATTCTCCTTAAGTTTCAATGATGTATTTTTAGAAATTGATCATTCGTCAAACAGCATCTTAACCTGTCACACAAAAATGTGATTTAAATTATTTTATTCATTCCTGTATAGTAAATTCATACCTATATTCGGTTTACCCACTCGCAATTATGATGCATTATATAAAACTATAAAATAAATTAACTTAAAAAAACAATAACGTTTAATTATCTTTGTCGCGTTCAATACATGCATACGATATTGCGTGTTTAAGTGTACCATGTACCCCAACCATAAGTCTGATCACATATTTCAATTACTAACAATAATAATAATAATTTTAATTGCCACTTAGATAATCAGTGGTATATCGATCTATTGTTTAATTTTTATCCGTTTTACTCGTGATACGTATACAAAGGCTTGGCTGTGTTGAGGTCATCTTCATTTTTCAATTAACCATTTTTTCCTCACATGAATCATCTGAGATGGACCATGTGCGTGCACTTTGAAAAAAAGGGGAGAAACCAATTTATATATATTTTCATCGATGATAAAATATGTCGTTCATTAGGATTTATAAAATCTATAAATATTACATTTTTAAAAAAATATGTTCTTATCTCAACAAATTTTTATCTTAAAGCGTCCTACCTAACTCAGTCGTTTTCAGTGCGTAGATACAAGGGTTAGGTTCCATAGTACTGCCATATATATATATATATTTTCTTGTCTATTCTGGCACAAACAACAGCTTTTAGGGATGACGTTAAACATGTTAATTGTAACATAACTTTTACAACAAATGTGTGACTATTTTTATCATATTTCAATGGAAATGATATGTTTACTTACAATTGTGATGCTTGGTATTCGTTCCGTGAAGAGTCATTCACGTGGTTCTTCAAGAGAATTCCCACAGCAATTTTTCTGTTGTATACATTTACACGACTGACGTGTAGTACCTTAAGACTACTACATATTATTGTCGTTTTATGGTTTATCTATCTGTCTGATCGCAATCGCCCGTCTGAATCGGTGTGAATTGGTTTAGCAAAGCTCTTGCAATTGACTTTATTCCAAATGAATTATATTCAGTTACCGCTCATAAGAAAATAAAACATTCCAGACAAGATCATCTTAAAGAGGCGTTAAAAATAAAAATTCACTAAATTCAATTAAATAACTTCCGCCAGGAAGCTGTATTTGTTGGAATACTGACTATTGTTGAAATATAATAAAAACGTTTGACGATTTGGCGTCGCACAAGACAAATACCGTGGGCTGGTTTGAGCATAAAATAAAATATGTGANCACCTGTCAAAATACTTTTGAGCGCTGTATTTTGAAAAAAACAGACTTTTTTACTTATGCCTACGTTGTCAGCTTCTTTTCCAGAGGATAACAGCTGCAGATTGCTGCACTCTTCACTTGAAAATGGTCGGCTACTTACTGTTATGCAGTTTCCATGCCATTTAGTGGTCTAAACTAATTGTCAAAATACTTTTGAGCGCTACTGTAGTAGCCAAATGCATATGAAATTACATTATGAAAATGTGATTGCCACCTCTGGTGCATCCGTTTCCGGGTGGTCCACGTGTCAAAACACACTCTCTGGAGAATAGTCGTGCACGAGTTGCCGTACCTAAATAATGAGATTCGAGAACATCTACCGTTTTAGCTCCTAGTTTTTTGCTTTCGTATATATTATTATGAGAATAAATAATTGTCATAAGCCACCTAACGTGAACCGTTATCGAATATTAACTTACGCGTCTAAGTAGGCGTCCGAAAATGTAAATAGTTATTATAATTTGTATTTAATAAAGACAAAGATGACATGTGGAAAAATTGTTTCACTTCATATGGTAATTGCACAAAACAGTCACAATTAAATTATTTAACCGCTAACATAAAACTCTCTGAAAAATTTTATAAATTTACAAACTTTAACCATTCATAATTATAATTTCATATTGTCCCGTTTTAAAACTTTAGTTGTTAACACAATATGATTATTTAGCTATGACTCACGCAAAATCTTTATATATATAAAAACATATTATTTATTTTTTTCTTTTCAGAAGTACCCTGTTAAAAAAAAAAAATCACGCGATTCCTCCATCTCTCCTCTAAAATAGTATAAGCATAAGTTTTCTAAATGAAAACATATTTGTGTAACTGGTTTTAATGTAAAAAAAAAAGAATCTATGAGTATAATTTTGATACAATAGTCAAACAAAAATGATTAAAAACAGTCGTAACTTATTTTTTATTCTTGAAATGTTGAAACAATCTTATTATATTATATTACAAGCCTTGTTCATCATGCTTGCGTCTATGTTATAAGAAGTGTTTTTGAAATGTTTACTGTAATATTCATAACATAATAAATTATCGAACAATGTTAAATATATCAACGGTATTAGAAATGTTATTTAATGCAATTTAGTTCAATTGTAGGTTGACTATTCGTCAACCTACATATATATTTTACCTATATTAAAGTGTTCTGTTTTATTAATATAACATTAATTAAATCAATTTAACTNATAACATTAATTAACTCAATTTAACATTAAAAATAAAAAACTTTTTTAGTAATTTCTTTTGAGACGAAAGAGTAAAACTCTTTAATGAAATTTAGGAGAGTAACAAGAATAAAGAGACGATTTAATTATTATACAGATGAACCATATCTAACTGACAACACTTATAACTTTTGATCTAGTAATCATTTCACCAGTTTGGATGCAAGAAGTTTATGCGTGAATATGTAATTTTCAAGGAAAGCAAATTTAAATGTATTCGAATATTTTTCAGCTAATTATTCGAATTGGAAGTACAAAGAATCAAACAATTTTTGTTTAAATTACAAGTTATATTTTATTACCAGTTAATTAATAAGGAGCTTAACAATAAAATAGCATTGATAAAAGTAAACTTATATAGTTCTTGAAAGAGAACCTTTTAAAAAAGCTAAAAATAAGATATAAGCTAGAACCTTTTTGAGAAACAATAAAAAAAAAAGTACTTCGCCAAAAAGAATTTTTTGTTCTAAATAAAATAGTTTTGACTTAGATAAAACTTTTTTGGTATAAAATTACATTAATGATATACAGTTCCATCTAAATTTTTCCATAGTTTAATAGAACTTATTTACATTGAATAACTTCTTTGAGTGGCACAGCTAGGATCATATAATGGGAGGGCGCAGTAAAAAAAAAAATAAAAACTACATATTTTGAACCTTTCTCTTGCTCTTCACTTTATTTTAGAGATGAATATTGCTGTTAATGGGGAGACCGAGACCTCTTGATCCTCTAAGCTACGCCACTAACTCTTTGATTAGCAACATATTAAACTCTACTAGCTAGAAAAAATCCCGTTAAATTCATAGCTTAAATAACGATAAAAGTGATTTTTACAAAATACTCGTATAGAACCTTTTGGATCCAATTCAGTGATTCACTGAAATTTTTATTTTAGACATTTTTTCTTGTATGTAGAATATAATACCTTATTGGGGCGTATTATTTATTTATTAAACACTATCGTACGCTTGAATTAAAGTAATAATAAAATAAGTTGTATTATTTTTATAATTTAAAAGCTATATACAAAAAAAAAATTNTAATTTAAAAGCTATATGCAAAAAAAAATAACTGTGAAAACCCTCTTAAGACACATAGTTGTATAATTGCATATCCGAGGGACGTCTTATCGACTTATCAACATGGTAATCATCCACCAAGGCGTAACTGTTGTTCTGCAAACGAAAAATAACTGTAGCTACATAAACTTAATGTCAGAGTTTTTTTATGTACTAGGCTAAAGATATCACTATAATGTTAGTTACACTAGTGAACTATCAGCTTTAGATGATAAGTAATTCTGACGTTACTACAAGTTTAAAACGGTGAAATTTAGATTTTATGACCTAAATGTTATTTGTAAGACATAAAAAGATAATATCGTTTTTCACATTTGAAGAATCTGAAATTTCAAGTGTTGGTTTATGCGTTAAGTGTTTAGTAAAATTAATACTCAATCACATAAAGTTAAATTACATAATTTAATACTAATAGTATTTTACACTTTATTTTTTGTATTTTATATATTAATATAAAAAAAATACTGTATATTGTTAGTCTGGTAGTCCAATTTTAGTATCAGTATCATTGACACTCTACGTAACATAAATATATTTTTAAATAATAAAAATTAACTTCAAATTAAAATTTATTACTATCATGTAACCAATCGATTATAGTTAAAAAATTTTTACACATTTTAGTTTTTCTCGCAGTGTTTTTACTCAAAAATAACAATTTTTACCGTCAAAAACATATTATCGGACAGAAAAAAATATGTTTATTATCATAAACATTGAAATAAATAATTTTTAAGTATAGCAAATATATACGACAATATAAATTGTTGTTTCACTTTNCAGAAAAAAATATGTTTATTAACAAAACATTGAAATAAATGATTTTTAGTATAGCAAATATATACGACTATATAAATTGTTGTTTCACTTTTCTAATTGTTATCTAAAAGTTCAAATTGTCAATTTTATCGATTTAAAAAAAATATTATATAATCTATTTATCTTTTTTCAATTAACTATAAGTGCTTAAAAATCACATTCAATTTTTACGTTAAATTTCAAGGTGCATACTTCCAATTAGACGATAAGTACATGTAATTTTTATTATTTTTTTACTTATCATTGTTATTTATTTTCATTAAAGTAAAATTATGTTCAAATAGCTTTTAAACGTTAAAAACGTTTTAAAAATGTATTTAAAATTTTTACGAGTATATTAATAAGAGACAAGTACGTCTATTCCTAAAATAGAAATTTATACAATACTATCATTTTGTATAGCTTGATTCACGTGTACATCTTTAAAATTACTGGTGATCTTAATTTTTCTCAATTAAAATTTCAACTAGAAATATTTGGATCTATTCTAGAAAAAAAAAATTACATTAAAAGAATAAACAAAACGGTAGCACAGTAGGGAAGTGGCCAAATTGGGTCCAGTATAGATGATATCTGACAATTATTATAATCACTATCATAAGAAACGCTTCGATACAAATCTGTAGAAAGTGTCTAATTTTAAGAAATTGGTGGATTGTTCCAAAAGCATAATTAACTCCTATTAAATAGAATTAAGAAAAAATACAAAAAAACCCAGCACAGGGGGATCGCGGCACAGTGGTGACGTGCCATAGTTAGATCAAGTATAATGATATCAGACGGTGATTAAAATCACTATAAAAAAAAAACGCTTCGATGCAAAGCTTTAGATAGTGTTTAATTTTAAAAAATTGGTGGATTATTCAAAAAACTGCATGATCTGCTATTTCCTTATTTATATCCTGATTAAGAAAAATNTATTACAAGCCTTGTTCATCATGCTTGCGTCTATGTTATAAGAAGTGTTTTTGAAATGTTTACTGTAATATTCATAACATAATAAATTATCGATCAATGTTAAATATATCAACGGCATTAGAAATGTTATTTAATGCAATCTAGTTCAATTGTAGGTTGACTATTCGTCAACCTACATATATATTTTACCTATATTAAAGTTTTCTGTTTTATTAATATAACATTAATTAACTCAATTTAACATTAAAAATAAAAAACTTTTTTAGTAATTTCTTTTGAGACGAAAGAGTAAAACTCTTTAATGAAATTTAGGAGAGTAACAAGAATAAAGAGACGATTTAATTATTATACAGATGAACCATATCTAACTGACAACACTTATAACTTTTGATCTAGTAATCATTTCACCAGTTTGGATGCAAGAAGTTTATGCGTGAATATGTAATTTTCAAGGAAAGCAAATTTAAATGTATTCGAATATTTTTCAGCTAATTATTCGAATTGGAAGTACAAAGAATCAAACAATTTTTGTTTAAATTACAAGTTATATTTTATTACCAGTTAATTAATAAGGAGCTTAACAATAAAATAGCATTGATAAAAGTAAACTTATATAGTTCTTGAAAGAGAACCTTTTAAAAAAGCTAAAAATAAGATATAAGCTAGAACCTTTTTGCGAAAGAATAAAAAAAAAAGTACTTCGACAAAAAGAATTTTTTGTTCCAAATAAAATAGTTTTGACTTAGATAAAACTTTTTTGGTATAAAATTGATATACAGTTCCATCTAAATTTGTCCATAGTTTAATAGAACTTATTTACATTGAATAATTTCTTTCAGTGGCACAGCTAGGATCATATAATGGGAGGGCGCAGTAAAAAAAAAAATAAAAACTACATATTTTGAACCTTTCTCTTGCTCTTCACTTTATTTTAGAGATGAATATTGCTGTTAATAGGGAGACCGAGACCTCTTGATCCTCTAAGCTACGCCACTAACTCTTTGATTAGCAACATATTAAACTCTACTAGCTAGAAAAAATCCCGTTAAATTCATAGCTTAAATAACGATAAAAGTGATTTTTACAAAATACTCGTATAGAACCTTTTGGATCCAATTCAGTGATTCACTGAAATTTTTATTTTAGACATTTTTTCTTGTATGTAGAATATAATACCTTATTGGGGCGTATTATTTATTTATTAAACACTATCGTACGCTTGAATTAAAGTAATAATAAAATAAGTTTTATTATTTTTATAATTTAAAAGCTATATGCAAAAAAAAATAACTGTGAAAACCCTCTTAAGACACATAGTTGTATAATTGCATATCCGAGGGACGTCTTATCGACTTATCAACATGGTAATCATCCACCAAGGCGTAACTGTTGTTCTGCAAACGAAAAATAACTGTAGCTACATAAACTTAATGTCAGAGTTTTTTTATGTACTAGGCTAAAGATATCACTATAATGTTAGTTACACTAGTGAACTATCAGCTTTAGATGATAAGTAATTCTGACGTTACTACAAGTTTAAAACGGTGAAATTTAGATTTTATGACCTAAATGTTATTTGTAAGACATAAAAAGATAATATCGTTTTTCACATTTGAAGAATCTGAAATTTCAAGTGTTGGTTTATGCGTTAAGTGTTTAGTAAAATTAATACTCAATCACATAAAGTTAAATTACATAATTTAATACTAATAGTATTTTACACTTTATTTTTTGTATTTTATATATTAATATAAAAAAAATACTGTATATTGTTAGTCTGGTAGTCCAATTTTAGTATCAGTATCATTGACACTCTACGTAACATAAATATATTTTTAAATAATAAAAATTAACTTCAAATTAAAATTTATTACTATCATGTAACCAATCGATTATAGTTAAAAAATTTTTACACATTTTAGTTTTTCTCGCAGTGTTTTTACTCAAAAATAACAATTTTTACCGTCAAAAACATATTATCGGACAGAAAAAAATATGTTTATTAACAAAACATTGAAATAAATGATTTTTAGTATAGCAAATATATACGACTATATAAATTGTTGTTTCACTTTTCTAATTGTTATCTAAAAGTTCAAATTGTCAATTTTATCGATTTAAAAAAAATATTATATAATCTATTTATCTTTTTTCAATTAACTATAAGTGCTTAAAAATCACATTCAATTTTTACGTTAAATTTCAAGGTGCATACTTCCAATTAGACGATAAGTACATGTAATTTTTATTATTTTTTTACTTATCATTGTTATTTATTTTCATTAAAGTAAAATTATGTTCAAATAGCTTTTAAACGTTAAAAACGTTTTAAAAATGTATTTAAAATTTTTACGAGTATATTAATAAGAGACAAGTACGTCTATTCCTAAAATAGAAATTTATACAATACTATCATTTTGTATAGCTTGATTCACGTGTACATCTTTAAAATTACTGGTGATCTTAATTTTTCTCAATTAAAATTTCAACTAGAAATATTTGGATCTATTCTAGAAAAAAAAAATTACATTAAAAGAATAAACAAAACGGTAGCACAGTAGGGAAGTGGCCAAATTGGGTCCAGTATAGATGATATCTGACAATTATTATAATCACTATCATAAGAAACGCTTCGATACAAATCTGTAGAAAGTGTCTAATTTTAAGAAATTGGTGGATTGTTCCAAAAGCATAATTAACTCCTATTAAATAGAATTAAGAAAAAATACAAAAAAACCCAGCACAGGGGGATCGCGGCACAGTGGTGACGTGCCATAGTTAGATCAAGTATAATGATATCAGACGGTGATTAAAATCACTATAAAAAAAAAACGCTTCGATGCAAAGCTTTAGATAGTGTTTAATTTTAAAAAATTGGTGGATTATTCAAAAAACTGCATGATCTGCTATTTCCTTATTTATATCCTGATTAAGAAAAATTATGTCGAATAAAAAAGGGATTATTAAAAAATAATATTTCTCATAAAAAATTGTGTTGATCCATACACATTTCAATAAGTTATAGCATTATAAAGTTAAAAATGTAAAATATAAAATCGAGAATATTCACAAAAAAATAGCATTCGGTAACTATTTTCACCGTGAAGATAAAATAAAGTCCGAAATTTTTATTTTTTCCATAATAAATTATATTACATAATCTTTAATTTAAGATATATATAAAAGTGCAGACTTTCCTAAACACTTTTCAAAGTTAAGTTGAAAAAGTTAATTTTTTATGAAAAAGTTGTCATTTAAAATCCCCCCTATGGGCAAGTAAAGGATAAGATTTATAAACAAAATATACCAAATGAAAGGTAATAATATCATGCATCTATATAAAAAATAATTATATTGATTTGGTTATTTTTAAAAAAGTTATGGCAATTTGAGTAAAAAAAATGAAAAAATTTCGAAAATTAGCGATTTTTAAATATGTAATTTTTTTGGAGGTTTCTCCCATTTACGGGGAACGAGGGAAAGTTTTTAAATTTTTGAGGGTAATGTCTTCGACTAGATACGATTTATGATCTTTTGACTTATCATTGAAAAAAATCGATTCGGAGAGAGCTAAAAATAAGTAGTAACAGACACAAAAAACACATCATAGTAAAACCAATACCTTCTCAGCTTCGCATCGAAGCTAAAACTAATTTTGATGGGTGGGATTCGAACCTCGTTCTCGAACACAATAGACTGCATCTATCAGCAATGCAGCAACCATTTATATCAAATTAAAAGAGAAATACCTAAAGTTTCTGTATAAAATACATTTATTTTGAACTGTTCATTTTTGACAAAGTTATGGTAATTAAAAAAGAAAAATGTCAAAATTTAACAATTTTCAAAATTTATAATTTTTTTGGAGATTTCCCCTTTTACAGGGAATGAGGAAAATTTTTAAAATTTTTAAAGGCAATATCTTCAACTAGATACGATTTGTGATCTTTTGTAATTTAGATTCGTGTAAATTTTATATTTTTTGGTGGACACATTACTATGACAAACTCTTATAACGTACTTTAAATTAAACAAATAAAAATAAAATTTAACCAGAAAAATAGTATGTTTTTTAACTACGGCGGCCGTTAGCACATAGAAGATAACTTGTTGGAACAAATTTTTTTTTTCATTTTATAGTGAATGACATAAGCTCTGATTTGACATATGTTTAAAAAACGCAGTATTTTCGGAACATTTTCAAAAGTTGACTTAAGTAAAAAAGTTTCTATTTTGAATACCTTCTTGTGAGCAGGTTAAATGTCAGATTTTCAAAAAAATGACATAAAACAAAAGGGAAATATATAATGTTTTATTATAAAAAAAATTATTTTGATTCATTCTTTTTTATACAAGTTAATAAGTAAATGTCAGAATTTACCTATTTTAAAAATCGTAATTTTTTATGGAGATTTTCACCATTTACGGGGAACGAGGAAATTTTATTTAATTTTTGAGGGAAATGTCTTCAACTAGATACGATTTGTAATCAATTGATGTATTGTTGAGAAAAGTCGGTCCAGTGAAAGCTGAGAAAAAGTAGTGATAGTTACAAAACAAAAATGATGATAAATTAAATACCTTCTTAGCATTGCATGGAAGCTAAAATATTCTAAGTCTAAAATAAATAAAAAAAACAAAGTTCCAAAGAGTTAGATCTGGAGAAGAATGTCGCAGATTTTGTGTATATTAAAATTGTCTAAAGAACTGATTATAATAGAAAAAAATGGGTTATTACAATCAGAAAATGGTAGTATAGCAATCCCTAATGTAAAAAAAATAACGTTGCCAATTGTAAATCTAAAATTAATACAAATTTTAAATATAAAGTTTATAAAAAAAATTATTCCAACAGGATATTTAAACAACTATAAATAATCAACAGCTGTATTTGCTTAAAATATTATTATTAAAATTATTAAATATGTTAGATACTATATTTATATTTAACATACAAAATAATTAAGTTCTAATAAAATTTTACTAACTATACAATTTTATGCAAGTTAAATTGTGAATCATGTTACCCAAGTTATTTTATTCTATTTGTTATACTTTTTGGATTCTAACTACAAAATGCTTTGTAAGTTGTAAAATAAAACCAAAAACATATGAAAAATATTTGACAGAAGTAATGGATCATATAAGTGAACAAGATGGATGGAATTTAATGCAGCATTTGAAAATTAAATACAACCACTCTACAGAGATCAGATTTAATATTAAGAACGTTATTTGCAAAGAGAGTCGTACAATACTAACAAAAAAGTTCGATGCTATAATTCATATATTAAATTACATGTACACAAAAGTCATAAAAACATTTATTGATCATATTAGAGCTATAGCTAACCAATGTCAAGAATATTACGACTTAAACCAGGGAGATAATTTATTAAGTTGTACAGTTTTACTTCAAAGTGCTGTGGAAAATTCGAAAACCATGTTTGAACAGTTATACAATGTAATGAACTATTTTAGCAACATAGATTTTAAACTATTAGCGAATACAAAAAAGTGTTTCACTATACCTATAGTAGATGAAATTTATACTTTTGTAGAATTTGCAATATTAAAAAGTCAACAAAATACACAGATTTTTATTGACACAAACGATTCAAACACAAAAAAAGATGCTTGTGAGGTTATTTTAGATGTAAACAGTTTTATCAAAGGAAAAGGTCACGAGACCTATCAGAAAATTAAAGAGACAAATAGTTTAGTTATTGAAAATCATAAACCAAAGTGCTTACTTGAAGAGAATCTAAAAGACTATAAAGAACAACAATATAAAAACATTGAATTGAGCCATTATTTAAGTGAATGGCTTAACATGTATTATGGTGAAATTTCTACAAAGTTTTACAAAAATCTTGGCTTTGAAAAGATTTTAGATTTGAATGAGGAAAGGTAAGAAAATCTAATTAAAAACTGTGTAGAATAATAAGGGAAACTTTATAAATTACATATAAACATGTCAATTTTATTGTATTTATCATTTACGACCGATTGCTTTATAAAATTTACTACATTTGAAGAGACCCTTTTGTGGTTGAGAATATCACTAATTCTATTATTTGTATATTATTAATATTATTTGGCGTACTAACTAGACGATAAAATCATATTTTCTGAGTTTTCTAATATTGTGGCTCCTTAAAGCTATCTAAGTTGATAATTACTTTTATTTACGCAAATTATAGTTTTATCATAATTAAAAATATATAATTTTATAAATATTATATTAGTGATAAAGTTTACAAGACCGATATTAACATTATTTCATTTACAAGTGGTATTCATTTTTTAAATTTCCTTTATTCATTTTTGACTAACAAAAACATGTTCTTGGTAATGTTTATACGCTATATGAAAGTCTATGCTCCCTAACCCAATAAGACTTCAACACTGTGCACCCCTCGTACATATACTTAAAAATTATATCAACTCAGAAAACAATATTATTGAACTGATTCTGATACAATCAACATTTTATTTAATTCATTAATCATTATCTAACAACAAATTAATATAGGCTTC
Source organism: Daktulosphaira vitifoliae (assembly GCF_025091365.1). Classification (NCBI taxonomy): domain Eukaryota; kingdom Metazoa; phylum Arthropoda; class Insecta; order Hemiptera; family Phylloxeridae; genus Daktulosphaira; species Daktulosphaira vitifoliae. Next base: position 32,368,785 of record NW_026099572.1, on the reverse strand, counting down.
TATTAAATTTTCTTACAATAAACTTGATAATAAATAAAAATTAATTAAATTTTAGTTTATATATTTTAATAAAAACATTTTTAAAATAAAAAATTAGAGGAACTATATACTTAATAATCACTTACTTTACTTATTTAATAAATGAATATATTTTTTAGTTCTTTCAAACCACCAGTTCATTTTTACGAAAATATTAGTCAATCAGAGAAAATCGAACAATTAAATTCAATTACTAAAGAAAATGGATGGAAATCGTTAAAAAATATTAATATTGTATTTAATGATCAAGTTATAAGCGTAGAACGTATTCTTAGACACCCTGCAGACAAACTAAATTTTCATTGTAAAAAACAACATATATTAAGATTGATCAAGTGTATTTATACAGAAATATTGTTTAAGTATTGTAAGTACGTAAAGTTCATATTAAATTTTTGTGATAAAGTAAGATTAAAATGTGATTATATAATATTTATACATTTTGTGAGACAAATTTTTGATGCAGTTATTAAGACAACTGAAATGTTTGATATAATGTTTAAAACATTGGTTACTTTAAATGAATTATTAGGAGAATATATTTATGAAAACGCGAATTCGAATATAAAATGTTTTTGTTCTTTAATATCAAAATTACTTGAGGAAATAAATTCTAGAAGATATTCACTGGATAGTTTGGATAGCAAAAGTGATATCTTGAATCAGAGAAAGAATCTATATAACGCAAAAAAATATGTACAAAATTTCTCAGATTTTCTAAAATCTATCAAATTCAGAAATGCATTATATCTATCGCATGAAAAACAATGTCCATTACGAAATTTAACGTTAAACATTGACATACCTTTGTCATTAAATCGCGACAATTTTTCTTCTGCTTGTGACGAACTTATTTTATTTTCTAAAAATTTTATAAAAGTTTACTATGAAGAGTTAGGTTTAAATAAATTAAATTAATTTATTAATCATTTTTTTTTTTACGTCGATTTCAACCTTAACCAAAAGCACATAAGGTGCTATAATCATTATTTGTATAATCCACAATTAGCTTATAATATATTAAATATACTTTTAATTTTAAATATTATTTACATAAAGTCAGTTTATAAGAAATAAATAAATAAATCAATAACGCTTTTTTAGCTTTAGTGCGAAGCTAAGAAGTTATTAATTTTACTATGATGTTTTTTTTTTTATTTATTTTTGTGTCTGTTACCACTCATTGAACTGGTTTTTATGAACAATACATCAAAAGATCACAAATTGTATCTAGTCGAAGACATAACTCTTAAAAATTAAAAAGATATTACCTCGTTCTCCGTAAATGGGTGAAATTCGCCAAATAATTACAATTTAAAAAATCGATAATTTTCGACATTTTTAAATTTTTTTTTTCTTAAAACTGCCATAATTTTTTAAAAATGAACAAATCAATATAATTTTTTTTTTTATAGATATCTTAGGTATTTCACTACAATTTGCTATATTTTTGTGAACATTTCATCCTTTACAGCCCACAGGATAGGTTTCTAAAGGGCAACTTTTTCACTGAAAATAATTTTTTCAAAAATGAACAAATCAATATAATTTTTTTATAGATGCTTGATGTTTTTATCTATCATTTGGTATATTTTGTTTATAAATCTAATCCTTTACTTGCCCATAGGGGGGGATTTTAAATGACAACTTTTTCATAAAAAATTAACATTTTCAACTTAACTTTTGAAAATGTTCCGGAAAGTCTGACACTTTTATATATATCTTAAATTAAAGCTAATGTAATATACTCATAATTGTAAAAAATACTTTTAAAAATTATTTTAAATAATATTCAAATATTTAAAAAAAAATGTATTTAAAATACTATTTGAATACTTTTCATACAAAAGTATTTGAGTAATACTCAATTACTTTACAAAAGTATTTCAAATACTAAGAATACAATTAAAAAATAATAATAATGTTTTTATTTTAACTAAGAGCAAAAGGTTCCACCTAAATAATTACCAAGAGGGTAATTTGAGTCAAATATTGAGTACTCTTAAATTAAGAGAACTCATTTATTATTTTCGATATTTTTTGTTAGAGGTAAATAAAATTAATTATTGGAGACTAATCAGTGAAAAAAATAAATATTAGTACACGTGTAAAAACCTGTAAAGTATGTCTTATTGACAATAGAGTAAATCATTTGAACCTGCAATAGGCTATTGTAGGTTCAACTGATGTATTAAAAATAGATGTAACATAATAGCATTTAGATAAGCACAATAATTATGTTATACTATAACAGAAAATTATTCTTAATTTTCATTTTGACTGAGTTTAATTTGCTTGCTGTGTTACGGTTAGCAAATTAAAAAAAAAAATGTATATTAATAGTACTGAATATTAAACAGTATTAAATAATAAATAATTGTATTTAAAATACTACTCAGATACTTTTTATTAAATGTATTTAAAAATACTATTCGATACCAATGAAAGTATTTGAATACTTTTATTCAAATACATTTACTCAAATGCTTTACGCCTTTGAATATACTTTATTATGGAAAAAAAAATGTCGAGCTTTATTTTGTCTTCACAGTGAAAATGGCAACCGTATGCTATTTTTGTGTTAAAATTCTTATTTTATTTTTATATTTTTAACATTATAACGCTATAACATTATGGAAAATGTATGGATCATAATAATTTTTTTAAGATAAAATTACTATTTATATTCTTCTTTTATGTGACATAATTTTTTTTTTAATCGGACCATTTCCCTTAATACAGGAAGGGTTCTTAAATCTTAAAAATGCATACAGAAAAATTAACTTTTTTAACTTAACTTTGAAAAGTGTTTAGGAAAGTCTGCCACTTTTATATATATCTTAAATTAAAGATTATGTAATATACTTTATTATGGAAAAAAAAATTTCGAACTTTATTTTGTCTTCACGATAAAATTAGTTACCAAATGTTATTTTTTCGTGAAAATTCTCGATTATATATTTAAAATTTTTAACTTTATTATGCTATAACTTATTGATAAGTGTATCGATTAATACAATTTTTTTATGAGAAGTAGTATTTATATACATCTTTCATTCGACATACTTTTTTTTTTATAACATCATTTCCTTTTATATATTATATATATTCATATATTACACTTATAAACCATGAAACTTGTAATCAGGATATAAATAAGGAAATAGGAGATCATGTAGCTTTTGGAATAATCCACCAATATTTTTAAATTAAACACTATCTACAGATTTATTTTATAGAAGCATTTTTTATGATATTGATTTTAATCACTGTCAGATATTATTATACTTGACCCAACTATGCCACATCCTCACTGTGTTGAGTTTTTTTATATGACAATATTCATACTTAACTATGTTATAAAATAAATTATGATATTATTATGAAAAACATTGATCAATCATAATTTTGGATCATTATTACGGAAGTTATGACATTTTTATTGTTAATGGTTAAGATTAGAGTGATTGTGAAATTATTAGTGATAGAAACATAACCCGCTCCTCTCTTTCACTCTACATATTAATGTGTTTATTACTTCCTTTTGTTGGATTATATTCGTAGTGGAGTGCACATACACTAACACGAACTGTACACACTGGAGCTACAAACTTACTTAACATATTAAAATTCTTAAAATGGATAAACGATCTATGGGATAAAAGAAATTAATAAACAAAATTGATTATAATATTAAATTAGAAATACAGGTTCCTGTTTAAGAAAATTAAATGTAAGATTTTTAACCCTAAAGGATAAAAAAAAATTATAAACTACTTATTATCATATAGTTTTTAGAAACTAACATTTTTTTCTCTCAACAAGAATTTCAAAATCTCGATAGTTTCTGAGTAAACGATTGACTTACCAGATTTTGATCACACTATATATACATACACAGAGTGATTAATTAAAAATAATACCTACTTTTTTTTATTAAATAATTACATTATCATAAAAATTAAATTAGTAAAATTGTATTAATATTTTTTAATCGTAGTAAATAGTAAGTTTATTGTAAGAAAAAACTATTAATAAGGATATATTAGAGGGGTAGCTTTCGTAAAAAAATGGGTATTTATAATTACTACCACATAATAATAAATAGGATCTAAAATTCCTAATAAATTACACTGCATAAATACCATCTGTTTATTCTTATATTATTTAACAGTTAATATGACGTTAAAAATTATTAAAAATTACAGAAATAACTTAAAGAAAATTTTATTTATACAAATTATTTATATTTTTTAATATTGAACAGCTTCTGCCATAATTATGATACGAAACATCTTTTTATAATAAAAATCATGACCTAAAGTTCATTTTAGTATACAGTATAAAGAAGCATTGAGGATTAAAGGAAATGAGGAAGGTAAAATAAGTATAAAATCATTAAAGGAATTGGTAATGAATATTTTAATAGTAATACCAAGCTATTAGATTTTATCAATGAAAAATATGATGATAAGATATTATTTTCTTATAATCTTGTATCTTAATGTTATATTAAACATAAACTTAATAATAATAATTGCTACCAAAATTAATTAGAAAAATAATTTAATACTTCTATGATTAAACATATGGAATAAGGCAAATGTAGCACCGGCAATATATCAATTCAATAATAAAACCAATAAGAAATATTTTAAATCTATGAGTTACAATAATGGTGATTTTTATTTTTACTAGAAACCCTTACGATCAAGGTCGACAAAGTTTTTAATGCTTTAAATTCAAAACTTCTGTATGCTGAGAAAATTATAAATCAATACAATATAGATTATATTGAAAAAAATTCAAATTATCAATATTTGTTGATAGAAAATGACCATTTTAAGAGTAAAATATTTATAAACAGAGCTCTTAAGTGAAGAAGTACAAAACCCCGTCTCCTATTATATGTCCATACTGTTACCTAAATTATATGCACTAATAATTATTTAAAATGAAATAATATTAATTAAAATATTGAAAGTATTTTACTCAAAATGCCACAAAAATTACTAAAAAAACGCGGATAACGTATTTCAGGAACAATGTTACCATTATCAATGCCAAATACATTAAAACCATAAAAAAACTGTTTTATAAATCTAGTGACATTGTCATTAAATGATGTTATCATCTAATCGATTATCATATTTTGTTAGTTTATACAAGTTTCATAATACATTTTTCAGTGGGTCAAGATCCCAATTAATTAAATGTATTATTTATTTAATAATTTAATTAATATATGCGCATCTTGAATGAAGTAATAATATGGACTGAGGTATATTCTTTGATTTATAAAAGTGTAGCAGATAGAAAAATCAATTGCTTGTATAGATTCAAATAGAATTAGACATATCACCACAATGATTAAGTAATCTGTAATTAAATAGTAACGTATATATAACAAAAATAGAATTATTACTACAGTGTAGTTTCATACAACTAGTAGAAGATAAATTTATTATAATAGCAATTTTAAGNAAAAAACACTAGTTTTTTTCGATATATCGACTAAATCAATTTTCTTTTTTAATGACTTGATAATTCATACTATTATTATTACATTGATGTAAATATTTTAACTATAAAATAAACCTATTGACGGTAGCATTAAGTGTTAAAAAGTTTGTGAAGTGAAAAAATAATATATGCGCATCTTGAATGAAGTAGTAAGATGGACTGAGGTATATTCTTTGGTTTATAAAAGTGTAGCAGATAGAAAAATCAATTGCTTGTATAGATTCAATAGAATTAGACATATCACCACAATGATTAATAATCTGTAATGAAATAGTAACGTATATATAACACAAATAGAATTATTACCACAGTGTAGTTTTATACAACTAGTAGAAGATAAATTTATTATAATAGCAATTTTAAGTCTTCCTCTTTCTTACTTTTCTCGCCTTTATCCCAACTTCTTGGTGTCACCCTTATCCTAAACTTCTATTTGACACGATCTTCCACATCATCTACGCACGCATCAGCTGTCCTCATATCGCATTCAATAACATCTCTCCATCTCTTTTTTGGTCTTCCTCTACCTCTTCTTCCATCAACATTCATTTACATAACTGTTCTTACAGCTTTCGATTGCTCTCTTCTCATATTATGACNTTCTTGGTGTCACCCTTATCCTAAACTTCTATTTGACACGATCTTCCACATCATCTACGCACGCATCAGCTGTCCTCATATCGCATTCAATAACATCTCTCCATCTTTTTTTTTGGTCTTCCTCTACCTCTTCTTCCTTCAACATTCATTTACATAACTGTTCTTACAGCTTCCGATTGCTCTCTTCTCATATTATGACCAAACCATCTAAGTCTATTTCTCTCATCTTATCCACGATAGACGCTACACCTATACTACCTCTTATATGCTCGTTCCTTATTCTATCTTTTCTAGTCACTCCACACATCCATCTAAGTATTCTCATCTCTGTTACACTCATTCTCTGCTCTATTCNTCTCTACTACACTCATTGTGTGCTCTACTTTCTTGTCAACAGCCTAACACTCTGAATAACACATTATAGTTGGTCTCACTACAGTCTTATACAACTTACCTTTCAGCCTCATTGAAATTGTCTTATCGCATAACACACCAGACACTTCTCTCCACTTCACCAACTCGTAATTAATCCTGTGTATTACATCCTCGTCAATACCACCGTTATTTTACACAATTGATCATAAATACTTAAAATTATCCACATCTCCTATCACGTCCTTGCTTATTGTTACTAATCTCCTTATTTCACATTCTCCAAAAATATGATTTTAACGTAGTCTAGAAGTATAAATATATTACAATAAAATATTATTTGTATTAAAGGTATTAGGAGTTGTCAGTTAAATCTATTCCACTCTGTATACTTAAATAGTATATACTAATATATATTTAAATTTTAAAAATTAAATTTAATATTTAAATGTTTTCACCTATTTATTTTCAAGAATACCGTTTTGTTACCATGGGTGTAAAAATCAGGTCATGATAAACCAATCAAATCAGGTAATGATTTTAATATAAAAAATATAGATAGTAGCTATATCTCATAATGATAATTAAATATATTCAAATTACTTTTTATAATGAAGAAATAAGTTTTTTTTTTTTTGATACAAACTTTATCATCACCATGTATAATATATTTATCATAATCGCTTATATTAAATGGATGGCATTGTGCTTTTTTTAATAAAACTATTATAGTTTTAGTATTTTAGTTTTAAATAATGATAATAAAAAAAATTATAAGGCATAAAGAATATTTTTTGGGCTGAATAAATTCATTTTATTTTTCAGATTGAGTTTCAACCAGTTGTTGCTGTATATCATCTACTTTTGAAATTTCTTTCATTAATTTAATTATCCTTATAACTTACTTTATTCGTATTTTATTAAAAATAGTAATAACAAAAATAATAATAATGAAAAACCTAATTTAAGAATAGAATTTCGTATTGATAAGTATCATTTTTCGTCTTATCAATTCTATATTTCATAGTATAATATGAAAAATGTTAACAAGATTATCACGAACATTTTTTGGCATAAAATCAAATAAATTATATTTTATAACAAGGTGACCAAAATACAAACAGTTTTTTTGTAAAAAATTTTTTTCGGTAATAGCAACTTTTTAATAATAATCGATATTGTGGGAAAAACGAAATAGTCGGCAATATGGATATCGTTGACGAACCCTATAAAATACAATATAAATTAAATCAGTGATATATTTTCATATTAAAAATTATCCAAAACTATTACAACATAATGAAAATATAATTGAAAATTATAATTATTTTAGTCGTTCTTATATTACTACAAGTGCATATATAATATATTCAGTAAACAATGTTTTATATTATATTTTATATATTTATATGTATACACTAAAAAATTAATAATATATTTGAAAATTGAGTTAAAAATTGCTTAAGCCAGTTTTTTAAAGTTTTATCTGCCTTAACACTTCTTACAATGGCTCCGTGGGCGATTTTATGTACTATAAAATAAATGGCTCGTTGAAATTTTGTATTACATCTTTTTGATCTAAAAATAAAAATCTATCTTTATTGATATAAAACTTAACAGCGAATTTTCTCATAAAAATCTAAAAATTCTAGTTATTAAGGCGTTTATAGGTATTGAAACAACAATATACTTAAAGGACAAAATAGGATAGGAGAAACCTAAATAATAGTATCTAACAGGCTCATCAGCTTTTCGAATAGATTGATATAATGTAGTATCTAGTCAATCAAATCTTCTTTCCAATGTAACTAATGTCAATCTATAAGTTCCACAATTAAACAGAGAAATGAATCCACTGCTAAACTTTTTAAATACTCGTTTTCATTACCGTTGTTCATAATATGAAAAAATGATTGCCTTAACTATATAATAAGAGAAGAACTAATATTAATATTTAACATTTTGTAAAAGCATAACCGATTTAGATCGTANAACTAATATTAATATTTAACATTTTGTAAAAGCATAATCGATTTAGATCGTAAAATATAGCATATTCACCTTCTACGCTATAATTGTAATAATACATAACATAATATATATAAACAATATATTATATTGTTTTCATCGTTTCTAAAAATTGAACTATTTCTTTAACTTTTTAACACTCTGTATATGTGATTTTACCTATTAATACACTATTTTCAATCTTAGGAAGCACCTTAATTATAATCTCATACTGGCATTAAAATAATACAATTTAGATTATTCATAAAAAAATAGACAAAACAAAAAAGTAGAACAGAGATGATAATACTCAGATAGATGAATAGAGATAAACGAGATAAGATAAGATAAAGAATGAATATGTAAGAGGAAGCGTTGGGGTAGGGCTTAAATTAGTTAATCATATTACTAGGAGAGAAAAATCGGAAACTGTTAGAACGTTATGGAAATGAACGTTGAAGAAAGAAGAGTAAGAGGAAGACTGAAAAAGAGATGGTTGGATGTAATTGGAGTTAATATGAGGGCTGCTGGTGAGTGTATAGATAATGTAGGACATTGGTCAAGTACAGGTTTAGAATACGATTGTAAGTATTCTGGATAAAGACGAGGGAAAAGAAGAAGAGTCTAGATTATTAATACTATAAATGTATCATTAATTAATATTTAATGATAATTACTGTGTTACTATAGCAAAACCCAGTTCTGATTACGTGAAATAATTTATAATAGTATCCACGTGTTCAAAAGTGTCTATCTGTGATGGTTAAAAAGTTCTTTTACGAGATTACTTTTGTACAGACTTCATGTTAGATTAAATCAAAAAGATAATTTTTAAAATAAATTAACTATTATTAAAGATAGCAGTTGCCAGATATTACTGTGAATTATCGATGCGACATTCACACAGATGAATATCTTTATGCTATTTTGTATTCACAATAGTCTTGGGACTTTATATCATTTATTCATAATCTTTCACCCGCAAATTTTGTATATTTAATGCAATCGAAAAATATGTTCTTCTATTGATACAGTTCATCTAAGCTTGTATGAATTTTATTCTCAGCCATATGAATTATAATTTTAATTTTTTTGAAAATTAATTCATGTTGAATTCAGAATTTTTTTTGACTCATTTTCATAAGATTACAAAATAAAAGTTTATGAGCAAAAAAATTAATAATAGTTTTCAATTCAATATTAAACGACACATCGTGATTGAATTTTCGAAAATAGCTACATTATCATTGTCATTCTAAGACAGTAAGGGTACAATTAAAATGTCAGCGTGGTCTCCAGTTCCTACTGAAGTATACCTGAATTCAGCACTGTTTACAATATACTTAATGTTATAAAAATAATTGAATCATATTGGCTCTATGGCTAATTAAGAAAACCATATATTTATATTTTAAATTTAGTCTACCTAAATAAAGTATTTGAGTGTATTAAGAATTCCAAAACGGTTTAAGACAATACTGTGACTAACATGATGTTTAAATTTTATTACATATTTTTAATTTTTTGTTTTATTATTATTTTTTTAATATTGTTTTGTTAAGTCGAATTTTTTTTTCAAATTGAGTATCGAGTTGTATTTAAGATTTAAGTAAAGTTTCTTTGAGAATTAAGATTAGACTCAAGTGTGATCTGTTGTGTTTTTATGGACTCGGTTTTTTTTTGGTATACGTATTATATGTAATCCGACAAATTCCAAACGCTTTTGGCGGACCGCGTAAATCAAGCGATAAAAAAAATACCCAATGACACATTACCATGTAAGATACTTACACGAACATGACTTTTGTTGCTGCTAATCCGGCGATTACTTTAAAAACATATAAATATTTAAGAAATAAAAATGTTTTGTGTACACACATATACACGACACAACAAAAGCCGTATTGGATTAAAGTTGCTTTGAGTGGCGGTCTCAGTGTGGGCGGCCTGACTGTTAACCATGTAAATACTCTTAGTTTTCAAAATAAGTACACACAAAAATAAGCAGTAAATTAAATTATTCTAAAGACCACCCTAACAGACCGGTAAGGCGCACTTCGAAACCTGTGTCCATATAGTCCTCTCTACAGCAGTATTTTTTATTAAAACATAAATTTCCAATGACTAACAAATAATAGGTAACAATAGTCCCTAATTTAAAAATACACTAAACCTGAATTAATAATTGAATAGTTTTTTTCAATTACCCCAACAAGATGTGTAAACTTGGTTAATAAGTTTATTTTTAAAGTATTTGACACTTTTATCAGGTCTCAGAAATTGATTAAGTCTGAAACAAAACGATTTGAATCAAGACGAAGATTATATAATTCAACATTTGTATTGCTATCATACATTGAAAACATTAAAGCAAATTTAATCAGCGCTTAACAAAATTCAAAATAAATGATTGTTTGTTACTTAAATATAAAAATATTACAAACATTCTCACTGATATTTTGACTTTTTCTAAAACGTTTATTAAAATTATTTTCACTTATGTATATTTATATGTAAAAAACAACAAAAAAACACTACAATTACTCCTTTTCTCGTGAACTAATCTAACATTAGTTTTCATTAACTTTTCCGCCCATAAAATTATACTATAAATAGATTATAATACGACATTACTCTAAAAAAATATATTTAAATTTTTTTTTGTATTGTAATGTAATCTCATAATTTTCTACATAATATTCATGGAAAATTATGATGCGAAAACCCTTAATCCATTAAAACTCTTTGGACTGTTTTCAACATAGCAAAGAAAACATACATTTAATAAAAGTATTACTCGACGAGTCATGATTATGTTATTAATAATACTTTCTTGAAATTTTTAAGTTTTTAACTAACATTAAATACTTGATAAATCATTTACTTTTTATTTTTATTTTTATTCTAATAAATTTTCGATGTCGTGGACGCGCGTTTTTTAAACATCATATTGTGCTGGGTTAATATTATCTGTCATATTTAAATTAATTGCCAGTATAAAGGCATTTAAAAAAACACCTTGATTCTAATATTTTATACAAATATAACGAAGAATTTCCCTAACGAGTTAAGTTTCGTGTTTCAAGTTGTTGCTACTTGAAATTGTAATGTCTTGTGGCCTCCTGTTGTTCTTTATATCCTATTACACCTGATTTTCAGAGGGGTATAGTAGTTTACTTCAATTATATAAATATTTTCAAACATTTTTGTGAAAATAAAATTAATATGCAAATAAGTGTCGATGAAAAACTATAATGGACAAAAATATTCAAGACATTAAAATGTAAAAAAATTAATTTTTCATAATGTTTAAAAGAAAATCAAAATAGTTTTTAATTGTACATTATTCTTTCATTAAATATGATACATTTACTATTTAATTCTAATGTTGAATATACTTTTATATTAATAAAAAATTGATTATTTGTAAAATAATTGAAGTTAGACTTCAACATATGAATACCAACTTATTTAAATGAAGTATATTTTCTATTTCAAATGTTATTTTTATAAATTTCTAACTTTATATAATTGTACTATTAAAACAATTCTAGTATGGTATACTTCGAGTCTCGGCAATAAAAAATACGTATGTGTCATAAAATACTTTCGGAAAACTAACCTTACGTACCATAACAAGTGTATTAATTGAAAGGTTTATTAAGATCACGTTTAACGGTCACGCGAAAGCACTCAATTCGCAATAGTACTATCCAAAATAGGTAATGCAAAGAAAACAAAAAAAAAAAACAGTAAAAATACTTACACGTTATATCATGATGTTTAACATATAAATTACAA
>NW_026099572.1:32343127-32356343 GCF_025091365.1 Daktulosphaira vitifoliae | reverse complement strand
GAAAATCTAACACTTAACCTGCTCATTGGGGGGGGATTGAAAATAGCAACTTTTTTTACAAAAACTAACTTTTTCAACTTAGTTTTTGAAAATGTTACGAAATACTGCGTCCTTTAAATATATATCAAATCAAAGGTTATATCATATACTATAAAATGATAAAAAAAAATTTTCCCGACACCTTATCTTCTATGCGCAAATGACTACCGTATTCAAAAATATGCTATTTTTATGTTAAAATCCTGGGTTTTGTATTTTATTTTATTTTAAAATATCTTATAAGGGCAATACACTGACTTTCATGAATATTTTATTATTTAATTGACATAGAATAAAGTTCATAAGACATAAGAAATTAAACTTATTAGAATTTTTTTATTTTTTTAAAGTCGAAAAAGTAATTTTTAAATCTGAGTTAGTTAATATAGCCAATTTTATCAAGCGACGAAAGCATCGAACAGTTGCCGAGTCGGTAACACTTGTATTTTTTAGTGATGGGAAATGTCGAATAGTAACTATCGAACTATTCGATAGTCATTCAAAAACTATTCGAATAGTAAACATAATCGATAGTTACACATATATTCAAATATTTATAAAAATTATTCGATAGTCTATTCGAATATTTTTAAAAACTATTCGGTACCTCCATTAGAATATTTTTAAAAATATTTGATAGCATATTCGAATAGTCTTTAAAATATTTTAAAATGCCTATCATTAATTTTTTTTATTATTAATTGTATCCTATTTATAATCGTAGTAACCTGAATAAACAGTTTTAAACAATATTATTTAGTCGTTGGTGTTATTAAAACAGCAAAACTATAAATCTGTCTATAATTTTATATAAGACCAATGTTTTAAAAAATTTAACTTGACATATTTTTTTTTACGAAACATTTTGTTGTAAAATAATTATTTCGAGAATTAAGAATAATTTATATTCAAAAAGATGAATTTTAATAAATTATTATTTTATTTTTTTGAGCAAGTAAAAATAATTTTAGAAAATTTTTGTGAATATAATTTTAGAAGAAAATATTAAAATCTATAATTTATATTTTATACATTGTTACGCTAAGTGTTCAATGATTAACCGACTAATAAAAATAGTTCATAAAATTTTTAAAGAGGAGCAGTATTTATTGTTGTTGCCATTTTTACAAACGTAAAAATTTAAAACGCCCTGTCCTCTTTATCGGAGTTATACCTTTATATGACAAAAGAACAGGTAATACTAGACTAAGAACAGTATACAAGGAATTAAGTGTAAAATAAGACTTTAGTATTTACCAATACTTCTGTTGCGCATAGAACAAACCTTTCCGATAAAACTGAAAATATATCATTAGGCATCGAAATAAAGAACTGCTTTTTAATTTTCAACCCATATTTATCAGTTTTTACCAACGACTCACAAACTAAAAATAAATAAAATGATACTTTTTACTGTTATCAATTGTATAATAATTTATTTTAAGTATTCGTTAATTATCTTCTTATTATAATTAAGTGTACTTAATAAAAATTTTAGTTAGACTAATCTAATATTTTTAAAAACTATTCGATAGTTTATGCTAAAAACACACTATTCGGTTAGATAAAAACAATTCGAATAGTATTCGATAGTTTAAAATATTCGAAAATGCCCATCACTAGTATTTTTCACGCGAAGGGTACGAGGTTCGAATCCACTTCTGGCAATTAATATTTTGCATTAATTTTGAGTTAGAATAAAATTTTCAAATCATTTGATATTTATCTCATTTAGATTCAATAACTTCAATAAATATAAAGGATCCTATCACTATAGTGTCCCCTCGTGAGAAGAAATTTATATTCATGTTAATATTATTTTACTATGTAGTTTTTTTTGTGGCTACGATTTATTTTGCCAACCCTCACTAGACCTACTTTTTTCAACGATACGTCAAATGATTACAATTCATATTTAGTTTAAGTTATTACTCTTAAAAATCGAAAAAATATTCCTTATTCAAATAAAAAGTAGCTTAACCAGCTTTTTCCATACAATCAATTAAAATCATTAATTTATAATATTCTTGAAACATTCATTGTTGAATTAGATTTGATATGATAAAAGTATTCAACTACAATAGTAAATAATTTTACTTTGTAATTTATTAATTTTTTATCTCTATTTGTGTGTGCTACTACCAGTCTATAATATTCAAAATTTTTTTGTAACATGTTGCTATATAAATCATAAATTAAAAAAAAAAAAAATGATTTTTAGTTTCACCTGAATTTAACGATAGATATTTACAATTATAATCAAATTTTATAATACGCTCAATTAAGTAAATCTTTTTAACAAATTTTTTTTTATTGGTTCTTTTAGTTAAAATAAATCATTTAAATTAATTAAGTTCTGAATATTTCCATCGTAGAATCTTTTTAAACACCAAAAATTAATTAGAAATGATTACTATGATTTTTATTTAAGTGATCTATTACAATAAAAACGTAAAAAAATCTTACTTTTCTGAAAAATGTACAGTAAATAGTAATTATAAATTTCCCTGATTGCATATTAATCTTAACAATTTCATTTTTTTTATTTTATAATGTCAAGTTCAAATATGCAAGTTATGGAGTATAAGAATTACTAATCAGGATATAATTAAATAAATAGAAGTTGACGTTGCTTTTGTAATTTTCCACCAATTTCTTAGAATTAAACACTATCTACAGATTTGCATCGAAGTGTTTCTTATGATAGTGATTTTAATCACTGTCAGATTAAATCTATACTGGACCTAACTATGCCACGATCCCACTGTGCTGGTTTTTTTATTATTGTTATTGAGTAAATAATACAATTTGTTACAAACAATGAGAACAGTAAAAACGCTTTTCCTTACTTATTGAACATTCTATATATCTAATCAAATAACCCAGCTATGGTGGGACTCCTACTAAATTTTGTGATATACCTAAAAGAACAGCACAAAAAGCTTAATATTTGGGTAGAACCCAACCAGCTAGGCATAAAAAAAATAAAAATAGACATAGAAAAAAAATTGATTAATAAATTAATTAAATTTATTTAAACCTAATTCTTCATAGTAAACTTTTATAACATTTTCAGAAAATACAATAAGTTTGTTACAAGCAGATGAAAAGGTTTCCGTATTTATTGAATTAGGTATGTCAATGTTTAACGATAAATTTCGTAATCGACAATGTTTTTCATGTGAAGCATTTAAAGTACGGTGTTTCGATTTGTGATATTTTAAAAATTTTGTAATATTTTTAACACTTGTACTTGCGTAATATAGATTCTTACTCTGTTCAATGATATCACTTTTGCTATCCAAAACATCTATTGAATATTTTTCAGAATTAATTTCCTCAAGTAATTTATTGATTAAAGAACACAAGCATTTTAAATTCGAATTCCAGTTGTCATGAATATATTCTCCTATTAGTTTATTTAATGATACCAATGTTTTATACATTACTTCAAACATTTTAGTTGACTCGTGAACAGCATCAAAAATTTGTCGCACTAAATTTATATATATAAAATCATTACATTTCACATATCTCATTTCACAATAACTTAATATGAAAATTACATATTCATAATACTTAAACATTATTTCTGTATAAATGCACTTGATAACTCTTAATATATGTTGTTTTTTACAATGAAAATTTAGTTTGTCTACAGGGTGTCTAAGAATACGGTCTACGCTTATAACTTGATCATTAAATACAATATGAATAGGTTTCAATGATTTCCATCCACTTTCTTTAGTAATTGCATTTATTAGTTCGATTCCCTCTTTTTGATTAATATTTTCATATAAATAAACTGGAAATCTGACACTACTAAAAATATATATAGTGTAATTTATTAATAATATTAGCATTAGTTTATTTGATAAATGTTCAGATTAAAATTCGTTAATTTTTTTAATAAATTGTAAATATTAAGTTTATTATAATAAAACTTATTCCTAAGGATAGATTTTATAGGATATTTTTAAAATTTTAATAAAAACTTATTATTTCTTTGTATGTTATACAAACAATGAGCAAAAAATAAAATAAAATTTTATTGGACAACAACATGATCAATAACATTATTTTAGTTTCGATGCGAAACTGAGAAGGCATTAATTTTACATGATGTGTTTTTTTTTATTTATGAATTTTTAGCTTCGATGCGAAGCTACCTTCACAGCTTTACAAATCCTATCTAGTCGAAGACATTACCCTTAAAAATTAAAAAATTTCCCCCTTTCCTCGTAAATGGGAGAAACCACCAAAAAAATTACAAATTTAAATATCGCTAATTTTCGAAATTTTTTCAATTTTTTTTACTAAAAACTACCGTAACTTTTTCAAAAATGAACATAACAATATAATTTTTTTTTATATAGAGGTTTGATGTATTTACCTATCATTTGGTATATTTTTTTTGTAAATTCGACCCTTTATCTGCCCACAGAGGGTATTTTAAAATGACAACTTTTTCACAAAAAATTAACTTTTTCAACTTAAATTTTGAACCTCTGGACTTGTCTTAATGGTGAAAATGGCTATCGAATGCTATTTTTATGTGAAAATTCTCGATTTTATAATTAAAATTTTTTACTTTAAAGTGCTATAACTTTTTAAAAAATGTATGGATCAATACAATTTTTTCATGTGAAGTAGTATATATATACATATTTTAATCGACATACTTTTTTTTTAAATCAGACCATTTCCCTATATACGGGGGGGCTTTAAATATTAAAAAATCATATAGAAAGTAGAATTTTATCAACTTAACTTTTGAAAGTATTCCTGAAAGTCTGACACTTTTATATATATCTTAAATTAAAGATAATATATCATACTTTAATTTGAAAAAAAAAATTTGACTTGTCTTCACGGCAAAAATGGGTACCGAATGCTATTTTCGTGTGAAAATTCTNGACTATCTAAAGATTTGCATGGAAGCGTTTATTTTTTAAAAATGGGTACCGAATGCTATTTTCGTGTGAAAATTCTCGATATTATTTTTTATATTTTTAACTTTATAATGCTATAACTTATTGAAAAGTATATGGATTAACAAAATTTTTTTATGAGAAATAATATTTTTTAATAATCCCTTTTTCATTCTACATACTTTACCTTAATCAGGATATTAATAAGGAACTAGCAGATCATGTAGCTTTTGGAATAATCCACCATTTTTTTTTAATTAAACACTATCTAAAGATTTGCATCGAAGCGTTTATTTTTGATAGTGATTTTAGTCACTGTCAGATATCATTATACTTGATTCAACTATACCATGGCATCACTGTACCGCAACCTTACTGTGCTGGCTTTTTTTAGTTATTTTAATTATATATGAGAGTGGTGCCCAACGTTAAACTCTTATATAAACATTAACAAGACCATTTTTTTTAATCATCATGAATAAATATGAGAAATGGGGGGAAACAAATATCACAGGTAAAGTGAATAACGTTAATATTGGTTTTGTAAATATTGTAATATTTGAGAAAATATGATTTTTTGTCTAGTTAGTTTGCCAAATAACATTTATAAAAACTTGGTTCTATTCTATTCGCATCTACATAAGGGGCTCTTTAGATGCAGTATAATTTTGTAAATCAATCAGTAGTATAAGAAAATATGGAATTTTTTACGTTTAATAACGTTAATTTATAAAGTTTTCAAATAAATAATCTTACCTTTCATTTTTTGATTCTAAAACTTCTTCAAAACCAAGATTTTTGTATAAATTTGTAGAAACTTCAATATAATACATGTTAAGCCATTCACTTAAATAATAACTCAACTCAATGTTTTTATTTTGTAGCGCTTTATAGTCTTTTAAACTATTTTTCTCTTTAATTTTCTTATAGGTCTAGAATAGAATTTATTAATTTTCTGTGTTAGATATATATATTTTAGTACATATCATATTTATTTAAAATAATATTTTAAGCAAACACAGCGGTTGATTATTTATAATTGTTTAAATAATATGTTCATACAATTTTTTTTATACACCTTATGCTTAAAATTTGTATTAACTACATATTTCCAATGGACAATTTTATTATTTTATACACCATTAGATATGATTTAATATAAATATTTTTTTTATTCTATTAATTTTGAAAGTTCTATGAATCAGGATCAGTATATATTGAAACGAAATATTTACATGATTATAAGAAACGATAACGTTATGGGGTTGTAAATCGTTTAGCGCTACTGGTTTTTAAATAATGTAATATACTGTGTAAAACATGGATATATTTCTAAGTAGGTTAAAAATACCTATATGACATGATTTATGATCTTCTTATTAAATGTTTGATTATTAGCAGTTTAAGACAATTTGTTAAAAATTATAAACATTATTATAAGAACGTCGTTTTTCAGTTATAATCTGATTTGCATCAGTCACATGGTTGCATATAATCAAATAGAAAAATTTCTGAAAACTTTCAGAAAAGTTNCACATGGTTGCATATAATAAAATAGAAAAATTTCTGAAAACTTTCAGAAAAGTTCTGTTTAAATTAATTGATTACATGCTAATATATTTCTTTATTTTGCAATCAATAAAATAATTTATTATGACATTTGAAGCTCATTCGTATATGCTTGCTTGCTTGTTGTTATAATTTTTATTATGGTGCCTTACTTAAAATTTGTGTTAGTTATATGTATCTACTGTCCTCATGTCTTTTAATGTGAAACACCAAATAACCATGTAGAAACACAAAAAAGTATTTTGGATGAAAGGGATAAAAGGATGTAAAAGGTGAGAGGGGTATATATAATGTATTAAACAAAAACCGGTATAACAGTTTCGTCGTAGCATAGTAGGGACAAGAATAGATGATAAGTGACAGTGATTAAAATCGCTATAGTAAGAAACGTTTCAATACAAATCTGTAGATAATGTTTAATTTTAAGAAAGTGGTGGATGACTCCAAAAATAAAATAAAATAATTTTTTGAGTTAATTTAATTATTAAATATGTGTAAGAGGGGGTTATTGTATTTAAACCTGCAGTTAATAATAATATATATTTATTTGTTTTTATATTCCGTACGAATGGCTTCATTAAATTGCCACACAGACGACAACAGTTAAATTTTAACTCAAAGATTTCATAGATTATTTTAATGTCTATTATATAGATTTGCAACTGATTATTGATTTTAATCAAACTATGAACATACTAAAAATCATATTAATTGATTCTAATTTATAATTATTGGTATTTTTATTGATTACTTATATTTATATCACATAGTGTTTTATTTGTAATTTATATTGTGTTATTTATTATTTTTATTGAATGAATAATACAATTTTATTTAAACTAACGACCTCAGTTTTTCTTTATTATATATTAAAATTAATTCAGATATCCAGCATAGACGAGTATCTGTGATCAAGCTGTAAGAACAGTCTAAAAAGCCCCTTGTTTGCGTTAGAACCTAGCTAGACATAAAAAAAATAAAAATAGATATAGAAAAAAAATTGATTAATAAATTAATTAAATTTATTTAAACCTAATTCTTCAAAGTAAACTTTTATAACATTTTCAGAAAATACAATAAGTTTGTTACAAGCAGATGAAAATTTATCGGTATATATTGACTCAGGTATGTCAATGTCTAATGGTAAATTTCGTAATCGGCAATGTTTTTCATGCGTTTTATTTAGAGAACTTTTCAATTTGTTATATTTTAGAAATTCAAAGAATTTTCTAACGCATGTTGTTGCGTCCAATTGCGTTACTTTCATGTTATTGTTATCACTTTTGGTATCCAAAACAGCCATTAAACAATTTCCAGATTTTATTTCTTCAAGTAAGTTTGTTATTAAAGTACACAAAGATATTAAATTAGAATTGATGTGGTCATGATAATATTCACCTCTTAAATTATGTAATGAAACCAATGTTTTATACATTATATCAAACATTTTAGTTGTCTGATTTACTGCATCAAAAATTTGTCGCACAAAATTAATATATGCTACATCATTATTTTTTACATAAACTGTTTCACAAAAATTTAATAAGCAAATTACATACTTGCAATACTTAAACAATATTTCTGTATAAATACACTTGATCAACCTTAATACATGTTGAATTTTACAATGAAAATTTATTCTGTCTGTTGGGTGTCTAAAAATACGGTCTACGCTTATAACTTGACCATTAAATATAATATTAATATGTTTCAACGACTTCCATCCACTTCCTTTAGTAATTGTNAATATAATATTAATATGTTTCAACGACTTCCATCCACTTTCTTTAGTAATTGCATTTAATTGTTCGATTATTTGTTTTTGACAAATATTTTCATATGAATAAATTGGAGGTTTGAAAATACTAAAAAATATATACACTGAGATTTATTAATCATACTTCTCATAGTTTTTTCGTAAATAATGTTTTTATAGAAATTTAATTAATTATTATGAATCATTGTAAATATCAAGTTTATTGTAAGAAAAAGTAATTCTTGGGGGGTAACTTTTGACAATTTAATGGGAACTCGTTATTACTTTGTTTATTAGTTAATGTAGAATGTATTAAATAAAAGTTTGACTGGTTCATATCCAGTTGGATAAAATTATTTTCTGATATAATAAATAATTCTTATTGGGTAAGGGGACTAAGACTTTCATCTAGCATATAAACATTATAACAAGACATTTTTTTTTTTTGTTAGTCGATTATAATGTTATTATCGGACTTGTAAACTTTTTCATTAATAGAATATTTAATGATATAAACAGTAATTTATAAATGTTTACTATTACTCTACAATAATATCAAATAGATTTTCTTACCCTTCTTTTTTTGATTCTAAAACTTGTTCAAAGCCAAGATTTTTGTAGAAATTTGTAGAAATTTCATTATAATACATGTTAAGCCATTCACATAAATAATAGCTTAACTCAATGTTTTTATTTTGTCTTGCATTATAGTCTTTTAGATTCTCTTCAAGTAAGCACTTTGATTTACGATTGTAAACAATTAAACTATTTTTCTCTTTAATTTTCTGATAGCTTTCGTTATCTATTCCTTTGATAAAACGGTTCACATCTAAAATAACCTCATAAGCATCTTCTTTTGTCTTAGGATCGTTTAGGTCGATAAAAATCTGAGTATTTTGTTGAATTTTTAGTGTTGCAAATTCTACAAATGTATAAATTTCATCTACTATAGGTATTGAGAAAGTTTTTTTTGCACTCGCTAATGTTTTTAAATCTATGTTGCTAAGATAGTTCATTACATTATATAACTGTTCAAACATGGTTTTCGAATTTTCCACAACACTTTGAAGTGAAACTGTACAACTTAAAAAATTATCTCCCTGGTTGAAGTCATAATATTCTTGACATCGTTTAGCTATAGCGCTAATATGATCAATAAATGTGTGAATGACATCTGTATACGTGTAATTTAAAATATGAATTATAGCTTCGAACTTTTTTGGTAGTACTACACGACTCTCTTTGCAAATAACGTCCTTAATTTTAGTACTTATCTCTGTAGAAAAGTCGTATTTAATTTCCAAATGCTGCATAGAATCCCATCCAACTTGTTCACTTATATGATCCATTACTACTGAATAATACTTTTCATATGTTTTTTGTCTTATTTTGCAACTCACAAAGCATTTTGTAGTTAGAATCCAAAAGGTATAAAATATAGAATAAAATATCTTGGGTAACATTATTCAAAATTTAAATTACACAAATATTATAGTAAGTAAAATTTTAGTAGAATTATTAATTTTCTGTGTTATATATATATATATTAGTACCTATCATTATTATATAAATTAATATTTTTAAGCAAACACAGTGGTGGATTATTTTTAATTGTTTAAATAATATGTTCAAACATATTAAGGATAATATTTTCGACTAGTTAAAATTTATGATATTGACGTATCTATGAAAGATATCGTTTCGGTGAGAGCTGAAAAAAGTGGACAGATACACAAACAAAACTTATGGTCAGGAGGGGTAATTTTGAATAGGGTTATCTTAAACGAGGCTGGTATTCTAATAAAACAAATAAATTATTTTTGCCACATATTTTGCATATGTGGTACACTGAAAAAAATATTATACACTTTAATTTGTAAATCTTCACTTTCATCTCAATTTGTGTCAAAATGTAAATATTGAATTGATTTATACTTAAAATTTTTAATTAATTCATTAAGTCACGAAGAATTATATACCGCTCCTGTGCGATTTGAGGCATGTTTGAATTCTAGGCCAATAACGCCGCTGTCTATTGATCCGTCTGATTTAAATGCATTAACTCCTATTAATTTTTTAATCGGTAGTTCATTGACAGAAATACCTGAACCCTACTTAACAAAAATAATTCCCAATTGGTTGAGAAGATGGCAGAGAGTAACGCAGTTATNACAAAAATAATTCCCAATTGGTTGAGAAGATGGCAGAGAGTGACGCAGTTAACACATCAAGTTTGGAACCGATGACAAACTGAATATTTATCTACGCTTCAATATAGGGCAAAATGGAAAAAATCATTGGGGCTGTTCCAAAAAAGATGATTTGGTTCTAATAAAGGAAAGTAACATACCTCCACTTCAATGGAGGCTAAGTAGAATTTCAAAGGTTTTTTTTTTGGAAATGACAACATTACCAGTGTAGCCATGGTTAAAACGGATAGAAGGGAATTCAAGAGAACAGTCAGAACTTCATGTCTTTTGCCGCTCGAAAAGGAAGAGCCAAGCTCGTAAAATGTTTGTTTGTTAAATATGTTGTTCAATAAAATTCTTTTCAATTATTCAAATGAGTATTTTTATTAATTTAATTATATTTTTTTTGTAATTTTGAATGTTGTAATTAAAAAATGAGAATATGTTAATTATGTTTTGTTGTAATAATAATTTACTTATTTTATTTTATTTTTTTTTTGATTTTACATGTATAGTGTAATGGTAGCCGGTATGTTGATGACTTGTATATATTATTAATTGCACTTATTTTTTTTTTTTTGTTATCTAATAAAAGCCGGTTGGCCTTTTGTATACTCGTTAGTGTACGTTCCACCGCTGAACTGTTAGCGACGCGCTCCTAAGCACAATTATATTTAATGCTTTGAAGTTTTAATTATAAAAAAAGGAGAAACTAAAACTTTGAAATAATAATCATATTTAATATAAATTTAATGTTAATTATAGTGATATCAAAATTAAATATATCAAAAAATAATACAAAACGTGAGAGTTGATTTATTACGCTTAATAATCCCGTTTACACGCCAATTATCATTTATATTTTTATAATATTATTTAAATATTTCATTACTATAATAAATTTTCATTCATATATTACACTTTTAAATCAAAAAACCTTGTAATCAGAATTTAATAAAAATAAAATAAAAGTTCCTTTTGCTTTTTGAATAATTCATTAATATTTTTTAATTAAACACTATCTACAGATTTGCGTCGAAGCATTTCTAATAATAGTGATTTTAATCACTATATATATCACATGATATCATCTATACTCGCCCCAACTATGCCACGTTCACACTGTTCCGTTACCCCACTGTGCTTTCGTTTTTTTTATATCTTTTTATTTTTTTTTTTACATCTAGTTGGAGCTCCGACCCAAAAAGCCTTTTTTTTGAGCTGTTCTTACAGGTACATCACAGAATTCGGTAGGATAATAAAGGAAGACCGTGTTTGTTGATTCACATAAAATTGTATTATTCACTCGATTATAATAATAATATATAAAAGAATATAAAATGCCAAAAAAATAAAAATAATCTATATAATACAATAATGACTAATCGATAAAAATACCAATGAATATAAATCTGTATCAAAAAATGTGATTTTTAATAGCCACAGAGATTGGTTTAAATCAATAATCAGTTGCAAATCTACATAATACATAATAATATTATCTATGAATTTTTTGGGTTAAAAATTGGCTATTGTACGATTTAAACAATCTAATTAAACCATTCGTGCGGTGTATAAAAATAAAACAAAAAATATTATTATCTACAGGCTTAAACACAATATACCAAAATACATAATTAACGATTATTAGAATCTTTAACTTTTTTGCAATGTAATCTTTTCTAGTAAACATGAATATTTTACATTTTCATAGCTCATCAAGAAAAAATTTCACTTATATATCTTAGCCTATTATTGACAATGGTATAATTTACACATATATTAAGATTTTTGTAATTTGTACAACAATTTCTAATAAATGGTATCAGTATTCAACTGAATATTGGTTTTCACTGATTATTGGTATTTTTTATATCTGTATACAATTTTATCATTTTAATTTAATTTAAAAATTATAATTTATAGACGTCTATCGTTTCGAGTGCTGTGAACGTATAAAATATACACACATTATGTAAATACGGTCTGTCAGACCAGTTGTTACTATAATTTCATTTTTTTTTAAATTTATTAACACTTTAAATCAATGACTGAAAAAATATAAAATTACATATCTCGTTCTAAAGTTAAAACACTAATGTAATGTATGAACCATAGTCACATATTATTAATTCAGGAAACACATTAATTTACACTTTTTGCAAAATGTATGGATCAATACATTTTTTTTTAATAGATTTATTAGGTATTTACCTATGATTTGGTATTATATTTTTTTAATCTGACTCTACACCTGCCTACAGGGGAAAAATCAAAATGACAACTTTTTTATAAAAATGAACATTTTCAACTTTACTTTTGAAAGTGTTCCAAAAATACTTACATTTTTATATAAATCTTAAATTAAAGCATATGTAATGTATTTTAATATGGCAAAAAAATTACATACTTTATTTTGTTTTTATAGTGTAAATGGCTACATAATTTTAAAATATACTATTTTTGTGTTAAAATTCTAGATTTTGTTCTTTATTTTATTTTAACATTACTTACAAAAGTTTTAAAAGGGCCAAGAAAATTTATTTGAAAATTTTGTAGAGTAATAGGGAAAACTTTTATAAAATTANAGGGCAAGAAAATTTATTTGAAAATTTTGTAGAGTAATAGGGAAAACTTTTATAAAATTAATGTATTTAAATGTCAAATATATTCTGTGTGTCTAGTACTACCGATTGATTTACAAAATTTGAAGAGTTGAGAACCAATTCTAT
>NW_026099572.1:32339733-32343027 GCF_025091365.1 Daktulosphaira vitifoliae | reverse complement strand
ATAATAGGTAACAATAGTCCCTAATTTAAAAATACACTAAACCTGAATTAATAATTGAATAGTTTTTTTCAATTACCCCAATAAGATGTGTAAACTTGGTTAATAAGTTTATTTTTAAAGTATTTGACACTTTTATCAGGTCTCAGAAATTGATTAAGCCTGAAACAAAACGATTTGAAACAAGACGAACATTATATAATTCAACATTTGTATTGCTATCATACATTGAAAACATTAAAGCAAATTTAATCAGCACTTAACAAAATTCAAAATAAATGATTGATTGTTACTTAAAAATAAAAATATTACAAACATTCTCACTGATATTTTGACTCTTTCTAAAACGTTTATCAAAATTATTTTCACTTATGTATATTTATATGTAAAAAACAACAAAAAACCACTACTATTACTCCTTTTCTCGTGAACTAATCTAACATTAGTGTTCATTAACTTTTCCACCCATAAAAATATACTATAAATAGATTATAATAGGACATTACTCTAAAAAAATATATTTAAATTTTTTTTTGTATTGTAATATAATCTCATAATTTTCTACATAATATTCATGGAAAATTATGATGCGAAAACCCTTAATCCATTAAAACTCTTTGAACTGTTTTAAACATAGCAAAGAAAACATACACTTAATAAAAATATTACTCGGCGAGTCATGATTATGTTATTAATAATACTTACTTGAAATTTTTAAGTTTTTAACCAACATTAAATTCTTGATAAATCATTTACTTTTTATTTTTATTTTTATTCTAATAAATTTTCGATGTCGTGGACGCGCGTTTTTTAAACATCATATTGTGCTGGGTTAATATTATCTGTCATATTTAAATTAATTGCCAGTATAAAGGCATTTAAAAAAACACCTTGATTCTAATATTTTATACAAATATAACGAAGAATTTCCCTAACGAGTTAAGTTTCGTGTTTCAAGTTGTTGCTACTTGAAATTGTAATGTCTTGTGGCCTCCTGTTGTTCTTTATATCCTATTACACCTGATTTTCAGAGGGGTATAGTAGTTTACTTCAATTACATAAATATTTTCAAACATTTTTGTGAAAATAAAATTAATATGCAAATAAGTGTCGATGAAAAACTATAATGGACAAAAATATTCAAGACATTAAAATGTAAAAAAATTAATTTTTCATTATGTTTAAAAGAAAATCAAAATAGTTTTTAATTGTACATTATTCTTTCATTAAATATTCAACATTTACTATTTAACTTTAATGTTGAATATACTTTTATATTAATAAATAATTGATTATTTGTAAAATAATTGAAGTTAGACTTCAACATATGAATACCAACTTATTTAAATAAAGTATATTTTCTATTTCAAATGTTATTATTATAAATTTCTAACTTTATATAATTGTACTATTAAAACAATTCTAGTATGGTATACTTAGAGTCTCGGCAATAAAAAATACGTATGTGTCATAAAATACTTTCGGAAAACTGACCTTACGTACCATAACAAGTGTATTAATTGAAAGGTTTATTAAGATCACGTTTAACGGTCACGCGAAAGCACTCAATACGCAATAGTACTATCCAAAATAGGTAATGCAAAGAAAACAAAAAAAAAAAAACAGTAAAAATACTTACACGTTATATCATGATGTTTAACATATAAATTACAAGAATAAGTTACAAAACAAATCGTATCGTAAATTAATTAACGCTGGCATTGTGCAATGAATAATAATAAAATTTTAGTAAAAAATAATGTTTCAGGCTTGGAAATGTTTTAGCTTTAAAGATAAAGATATTTTTTTTGCTACGCTCAATATCAAGTATTAGATAGTAAGAATAATCACTACATACTGAAATAATAAAAATGTTTACACATTTGGGGATGCTAAGTAGCCAGAGCCTCCTCCTATTCNGTTTACACATTTGGGGATGCTAAGTCGCCAGAGCCTCCTCCTATTCATGTCAATTCTAACTTATATCTTATACTTCAATGTGTACACAAAAACAATAATAATTTTTATGTTGCCATTTTTTTATATGGAAAATTATGAACGTGATTAAAATGTTTAACATTAGAGAAATTTAACAAAAACCGTACATTTACACAAAAATTCAATTCAAACTAAACTTTCATATCGACTCACACCACACAAACTCAATCACGATGATCGTTTAAAAAAAACCAGGCACAATAAATACTTAATAAACCTATTGCATATGGTCGTTTTATGATTATTAGCTGCACGAGATGCTCCTTGATCCCATTAAGCAACTCATTGCAAATATAAAATTTATATTTTCTATTGTTGATGCATAAACATATGCATCCACGATATTTGTCTCTTTACTTTAATTTCTTCATGATCTATAATGATAAAAAACAGGGTTTTAACGCAATATAATTTATTTAAATTAGAGTCTTAACAAAATTTAAAACTAACTAGTTTGAGCAAAGTTAATGTTCAAAAAAAGTTTCAACTGAGGTTTTTAAAGGTTTTAATTTTTTGTTACGTGAACGGTTAAGTAAATTGTATGCACATATAAAATAAATAGCTATTACTCTTATTGTAGATATAAGCAATTTAAAATGTTGACGCAAATTTTCTACAAGTAATAATATCAACGTGTTTTATATAAAATGAATTTTCAAGTATTATTGTATAGCTTGTTTAAATACTAAAAAATTTATACTGATTATAATTTATATCAATGAAAACTGTACAAGTTTACATTCCCTTGAACTCTATAGCCTCATGACTTATGCGTTTACTTCATCGAGGGTGGTAACCAATAAGTACAACTTGTATTTTTTTTTAACACCTGCGTGTTCACTTGTACATACCCCCACGTATTTACACATGTTTTAAACACAAAGTACATGAGTGCTAACACGAGCCAATCCCATGCACAAATTCATGCAAGGGGCGCGCGAATCTTGTTTTGTTTACATGTATTCTTTTTTATACCTTTCATTTATTTTTTACCATCGTAAACTCATGGGTTTTGTATAAAACTTGTTACTAGTAATAAATCTTTTCTTCTTTCTACATATTAAATATTTTTAAATGTATTTTTATGTACAAAAACTATTGAATTAAAAAGTATTAGTAAAAACAATGAAAATAAATCAATTTTCAATAGTTAACTTGACATCACCAACAAATTATCTTGAATTTGTTGTTCAAAAGATTATAATTATCAATGTTTTTTTTAATTTTTGTCTATTATTCTTTATTATAAATAAAAGTTGTATGAAAAATAAAATATAATTAATTTTCAACTTTCAATAT
>NW_026099572.1:32274361-32339633 GCF_025091365.1 Daktulosphaira vitifoliae | reverse complement strand
AAATATAAATAATAATTATATAAAATTGTGAACTATATTTTTTTTTTATTTTTTTTTGAAATAGTAAAATGTTTATTTGATATTTAGTGCAAAAACCGGATTCCTATATTTGCTCCTAGTTATATGAAGTACAAGTGAAAGTTATCAAGTGTAAAGTAACTGTCTAATGACATATCATTGAATTAGTATAAGTTCTTAAAATGGTCACGATAAAACTTGAAACTTTTAATATGAAAGATGTTAAAATATTTAATCATATAGAAAATGTAAGAATGAAATTATAAAGAAAACGTATTTCTGTGATCATATATAGGCAAATGTTAAAAATAATCTCTAAAAACTATTTTCAATAATCTTAAAGATTCTACAGTTGAAATATTTAGAACTTAATTAATTTTAATGATTTACTTTAACTAAAAAAACCAATCAAAAATTATTTTAATGTATTATAAAATTTGATTATAATTGTAAAAATTTTT
The DNA here is from genome assembly GCF_025091365.1 of Daktulosphaira vitifoliae. Lineage (NCBI taxonomy): Eukaryota > Metazoa > Arthropoda > Insecta > Hemiptera > Phylloxeridae > Daktulosphaira > Daktulosphaira vitifoliae. Next base: position 32,339,154 of record NW_026099572.1, on the reverse strand, counting down.
TGTTAAATTCAGGCGAAACTATAAATCATTTTTTTTTTTAGATTTATTATTTATATAGCAACATGTTAACAAAAAATTTTGTATATTATAGACTGTTGGTAACGCACTCAAATAAAGTTAAAAAATTAATATATTACTTAGTACAATTATTTAATTTTGTAGTTGAAACCTATTATCATATCAAACCTAATTCGACAATAAATACTTTAAAAACATTAAAAATGAATGATTTTAATTATTATGAATTGGAGAATGTGGACTAAGTAACTTTTTAATTGATTAAATTGAATTTTTTTCAATTTTTGAGGGTAATATCATTAACTAGATAAAAGTTGTGATTATTTGATGTATCGTTAAAAAAAGTTGGTCAAGTGAGAGCTGAGAAAATAAATGAGAGCTATAAAAAAACTTTAATATACACCCAGAGAAAAACCTCGATCTATATAATAAATTCACTGTTCAATTTGATAAATATATCATTACTATTGAATCAATGATACATTTATCAATATGATATTTTTTTTTCTTGTCTTGAACAATAATTATTTATAAGAATAGTTATTTTGTTCGTATTAATAAAACATTATCATAAACCCTTGATAAAATTTCTCTTTCAATTTTGATTGAGGTTTTTCTTTGGGTGTAAGTAAGATATTTCTTCAAACGAGGGGAGACTACAGTGATGGGGTACTTAATATTCATTAAAATTATTGAATCTAAATAAGATCATAATTTTTCGAACTAAAAAACTTTGTAAGATATTTTAAAATAAAATATAATACAAAATCGAAAATTTTAAAATAAAAATAGCATACGGTAATCATTTTCATCATGAAGATCAAAATTTTTTTTTTCATAATAAAGTATATTACATAAGCTTTAATTTAAGATATATATAAAAATGTCAGTATTTCCAGAACACTTTCAAAAGTTAATATTTTGTGAAAAAGTTGTCATTTTGAACCCCCCTATGGGCAAATAAAGGGTTTGATTTATAAAAAAATATATATAAAATGATAGGTAAATAACTCATGTATCTATAAAAAATAAATTATATTGATTTGGTCATTTTTAAAAAAATTATGGCAGTTTTAAGTAAAAAAAAATGAAAAAATGTCGAAAATTATTGATTTTTAAATTTGTAATTTTTTTAATATTTCCCTCATTTACGAGAAATGAGAGTAATTTTTTCAATTTTTGAGGTTAATGTCTTCGACTAGAAACGATTTGTGATCTTCTGACGTATTGTTGAAAGAAATGGATTCGATGAGAGCTAACAGACACAAAAAAATAATAATAATAATAATCCTAGTTAGTGTAACGGAATCTCAATCCGTAATCCGTATCCGTAGAAATTTTTCATGGGAAAACAAAATACTTTTTTAAGCTATTAGCATAGACAAAATAAAACCAGATGATGCACTTTTTGATTTACTGATAACTCGAGCCTCCCTCAATGCAGTGACACCACATATAAAGAATTTATTTATTGTATTGCTATTACCTGTTACTATAATTATTATATCAAATTATTGATTATGTGGTGCACACATCAGAGTCAATTCATATTAATGGAATATTATATAATTTGCTACTGAATGCTAAATATGTTTGTAGTATTTACACATCAATAAAAAGTATCTCCTGGACATTTATTTTAAAATATTTTCCTATGTTTTTTCATNAAAAGTATTTTTTTTTTACAATTTTTCTATGGTATCAAATGTTAGTCCATATTATGTTATGTACGGAAGTAAACACTTATTAGGTTATTGACTAGTAACAGTACGCGATTTATTTTCCATGGATAATAATAACGTTTAACGCGCTTTATTCAGAAATTATTAGCTCTAATCTTTATTACAAAAGTCAGACATTATCGTATGTCAACTATAAATGTTCCATGGTTATCCAAGTTAAAAGTGATAACAATTATTAATTTGCGTGATTCTATCATTGTAATCATATTATTATAGGATATTCCTTGTTAGGAGATTTGATAATAAATGCACTTATTGATTATTATTCACGTTTAAATTTATGATATACGAATTTATTTAATTAAAAACTCAACATATTTTTGACAATGTTTCTATAATTTTTTTCAATAATCTTAATTATACTTCTACTTGTTTTTCTATGTCAATTACAAATGCTTATTCAAATGTTAATAATTTTCATGGAAAAGAAATTGCGTACTATTACTAGTAAATAACGTAATAAGTGTTTACTTAACATAATATGGACTAACATTTGATATCATAGGAAAATAGTAAAAAAATCAAAATTTAACAAACTTCAAAATGCCGTATAAACGTAACTACTGAATTAAAATAAGAGTTTTTGGTGTCAACATTTTTCTTTAAAAATTATCTATAAAATGGCTATCTTCAAATCTAAAAAAAAAGTTTTATAAAAAAATTAATATTTGAAATATTGTTTTGTAGTTGCGAAAAATAACATAAAACATATTTTAAATATAGTTCTACATTGTAGATTGATTAAAAAAAAAATGTATAAAATGTTATGTACATCATAAGTTATATGAGTTGTCAGTTAGATCTGTTCCACCATAAACATAATTATCATTGCAATAATATTTAGTTTATAATCTCATACTATGTATACTCATAGTATGTCACAAACTCAAATTGTTACATTGATAAAATGTAATTTTGTGAACCTACAGCAAACATTTATATAGAACCATGCTCTTTTATGTAAGTCGGAATGATCACAAAAATGATATAAATTATGTGAATATGTAAAAATAAAAATATTGGGTTTATTATGCGTTCATTGATTGCTAGAATTCATAAATATGCGACAAAACCTGATTTTAAAATATAAAAATAAAAGAAAAATATCAAAAATTATTTCTCTTCTTCGGCTATAAAAACTCAAGAGAGTAGATACCTGAAGGAGAAGACTACGGTACATAAATACAATTCCAACTGTACATAAATCACAATCATATTATGCGGAATACACTAGTGTACGTTATCGGCTTGGAAATGATAAAATTATACGTATTGTAATAAAACGAATTGATGGCGTTATATTCGTCTTGATGGCAACCGCCACCGCCGAAGTATATATGACTAATACTGGGGAATCCTGTCGAAGCCACACACCGATAGGATATCATAGTCATATGAAAATCCTTATACTTTCCCGCGTACAATATGCAAATGATCATTCTACTTAAGCTTTTTTCGAGATATCTCCCAACGTTCACCTGCCTTCCACCAACCATCGTAAACACCTCCACAAAGAAAAATACTCTCTTCATTCAATTCCTTCTAGTAATTCAACTACTTATCTTAGTTTTTTATTAAGCAGCCCTTTATGTTGTCATTTGCAAGAGCGTTATTTTTATTTTTAAATCATGTAACATCTTTAAATTGTAAAGCATTACGACGTTCCATTCATTTTAGATCAGATACTTCAACCAGTGCAACACGATTTCGCATAACTACAACATTTAAAACTAGAAACAATAATATCATCATGAGTCTGTTATAAAATATTGAACTATAAAGCAGTAAAAAATTGTTCTACACGTGTGATAAATCAATTTATAGCGGTAAAATTCAAAGAAATATATTAGGGAAATTTTATAAGAAATATATTTTTATCACTTTTAAATAATTAAAATACTTTATGAGCACATCAACAGTTCTTCAATGAGTTAAACTTATCTCGGGGCGATTAATTTTTCAATTTACCAGTTAAAGGCTATAAAAAATAAAACTTAAACGTTTGGTAATAAAATAAATAACTAAATAGCCTAGCTTATGATAATTTTTTGTATTGAAACTTTTTCAATATGAAATGAAGTAAACATAAAATATAGTAATATTTTAATTTTTTATGTAATTCTTCAATTTGAAGGTTACCACAGTAATCTCGAAATCTTCACATTGGCAAGTTATTTTTCTGCTCGTTTGGATGTTTATAATAAATACTTCCAAAAATAAATGGAAGAATATATTACACTATAATATTTCAAGCAATGTAGATTGTTTTTACAAACGAACTATTGCGCTATAAATCGAAGTCTAAGCTGAATGAATATAAATAAATAATTTATAACTAATGGACAATGTAAAAATTCCGTTATTGAGCTGATTTTGAAGAGGTAATAAAAATTACAACTCATATACCGATACATTCTAAAGTGCTTTAGTTATAATAAAATACGTGTAATAACATTTTTTGTATGAATAAAATTATGATTTCTAGTCTACATTTCCTATACTTGTAACCGACCAACAGTATTGAATGCAATATTCATTGTTCGTTCTCATGTTAATATCGCAACAAAGCGATTATATTTTTTTATTTTACAACAACAATAATGGATGTGTAACTACAATACATTATACATGTATAACAATACATAAACATTACTATACACTTTGGCTGAAAGTAAAGTCTCACTAAATCATGTCGTACGCAAACTCATTTAACGATATTTACAAATGATCCGAGTAGTTCATCACCAAGCAGTATACCGTTAAGTAAAATTTGATGACCGTGTATTTCTGCATTTCCCCGCCAGTATAAAATATAGATGGCATTCTCAACTCCCCCATGGAGATCATCTTGTGTGGCAACGAAAACACACAGATTTCGATTTATTGGTCTTCCTCTTTCTTTCTTTTTTTTAATAGCCTTTTAGTGAATAAAAACAAATAGAAGATATTCGGTAAGCATTCGAAAAAACGATCGCGACGCCAACATAAGATTTTGTCTCCAATAACCTGTTCGTCGCTTGGACAATGTCAATCAATTGAATTTTTACATGCACACACTGTCCGAGCCAACACTAAATTACCTTTTAAGAATAAATCGACTATAAAACTGTTAGCATGCTAACAGTATGCATGCGGATGAGCCAGAGGCGTATCTTTCATTCATGGCACCCTAGTTGCTTGACTTATCGATTTTGTATAATAAAGATATTAAGCATCCTCTTCTTTCCTAGACTGTCGTTGAATTCATTCATACTGAGAAATTGATCTATTATTAATACATAATTCCTTCGTATTTAATCGCGGTTAGATTACATTGAGGTAAACATTGTAATTGTTTCGTATTTATCACGAGTCGTGATTGAACTGAGCGGTCGTGGATTGGATATGTTAATTGGTACGCGACCACAGATAGTTAAAACAGTAATAATATCTAATGACTCATCCTTTGTAACATTTAAATGTGCGCCACCGGTGAGATGAAACGAAAACGAGCGCACAGCCGATAAAAAGTTCTCATTGTTATTAGATTGTTGATCAAAATGCGCATTTTAAGTTTCATTCATCCTAAACCTATTCAATTTAAATACATGTCATGCGTCTATCTCTTTTACTGGCACGTTTCGAATACATATAATATAACAGTCAATTTTTTTTTGTACAGTACTTTTTAAATATTAGTAATAATATGCAGTAAGTAATAAACAACATAAAAAAAAATATTTATTTATTCAGTTATTTAATGATTGAGAAACAGACTAAATCTAATCGTTATCTTAAACAATATAATTTGTAATGTTTTATCAACAAAGTTTACGCGTAGGTATAGTTTTAACTGGATCCCATAATTTGTCATATACTTTCCAATAGTCTTGAATTCTGGCGGACAAAGTGGTTGCTACCTAATTGAATGATACAGTGGGCGTAATTATTAATGATTTGATTTGACGGGGTCTTATAAAAGTGTAGAACAGATTTATAGTGCAGGCGATGTCCTAAGTTATGTAGTAGTCGAGTGGCTTAAATTTGTGCTTCAGAGAGGCGTTGGGTAATTGCTTCGTTATTGTGATGGAAGAACACACTTATTACTCGGAGTGTTTACTACTCACTATTACTATTTATTATGAGAATTTATTTTGAGCGATAAAATCTATGAAGAAAAAAAGAACAATTTTAATGACTTCCAAGTTTAAATTGGGCATTAGTGTTTGAAAAACCTGTATTTCGTTTGTGAGCTAATAACACAGGTTTAAATTTTCTCATTTATACTTAGTCCGTGCCGAGCTTGGCTTCAGAGGACGTGCAATAACCGATCAATTTCTATTTTGCATTCAATGGATTTTTACGATATACTCGTAAATACTGTTGTAAGAATTATGATAATTCCACTGGTGTCTATTTCAATTACCCGTGTACAGTTATAGATACTTCTATGCGTTTGAACAGCTTATGTCGGAGATCTATTTTTCTCTTATTCTGTTGTCCTTATTCTCGGTCATTCTTATCTGAAGCCGACACTTTTCGATAGGCTATACATCTTTATTGTGTGGATTCTGGCAACGGACACGAAGTGCAATATAATAGCCAATAAATAGACCCCGTCGGTTCTTGTGCGAGGCAAACGATTTTACGCGTCGTCGGCCAAGGCGTTCACAACATGGTAATGAGGTATAAACATGGAGGAAAAAGTCGCGATGGCTTCATATCAACATTATAATGTTATTATGTGAAACGGAAGATATATTATTGTCATGAGGTCGCGTCGGTGACACTTTTCAATCGACTGGTCGTATTTATTGTTACTGGAGAAAATATAAAACTCGTTCATAGATAACTATTGAACTTAAAAGTCTGTTTACTAATTATGATTTTACTTACATTGTAAAATGCCTAGTGTACAATCAAATTAATAATGCATGTTGTGTTAAAATAAGCTTTCTTACGAGGATAAATAAACTTCCACTTCCGATTCTACTACACGGGGCGTAACAGACCAAACAAAAACAACAATTGTGAGCACATGTATCATTTCAGCGATTATACTTACACGGTAACGTTATTGTCTTACGAATCCATTGTTTTAATTGGTGGCTTTGACGAGCAACACTGAAAGAACTATGACCCTTAATACAGTTAATGCATCTATAAAACGGCTCTTCTCTATAATATATACAAAATGTTTATTTACATATACTTATATTTACTATTCGTTTCCTGTCAGCGGGATTTTTTTTTTTACACCTTCACTTGGTAATTACAACCGTCGCTAAGTTTAAACGCCACTTTTCGGATGTGCTCTCCCACGAGATTTTATTATGCCACACTCTACACCGGAAACCATGTTTTTTATTATCATTCGGACACGTATTACAAGATTTCCGAAGGTTAATTAAGGAAAAACGTATAAATAAATAAAAAATGTTTAGAATTTTGTTTTTACCTTAAAAGCAGTATTTAGAATATTTTTCATAAATAATTTCTTTCTTAATCTTACTCCTACTTGATTTTTCAATTGATTTATAAATCATTTAAATGAAAGTTTCTTTTTACCTCTTAATCTTATGACGAAATAGTAAACAAAAAACTTATTTATTATTGGCGCCATATTAGGTACATAGGAAACCAATAAGCAAAGTAATAAAAAATTTTAATATCATTATTAATAGTGCCTGTCCTTACCGATAAAAAATTGTTGAGCGCCCCACTTAAATTTATTTCGAGTACATTATAATATTAAATGTGTTTTATAAATTCAAAACGTGTTCTAATAATCCTAACAAGTAAATTAATTGTCGACATAAAACTTCATAGGTTGTTTAAAGTCTTGGTCATGGACAGTTTCAGATAATTTTAAAACTTTGGTACTAGGCATTCATGAGAATTGTCAACGATTATTGAATAATATTATAACCAATAGTGGCCACCAATTGGTGGACTTTTAATGATGACAAGCGAGACGCTAGAGTATCCATCACAGTTCGTTGCGACGGCTAATCGTCCACCGCGGCGTAACTATTATCCTACACACAAAAAATCGTTGCGACTTCATGAAATTGTATGTATTATACATTTTCATACTAGTATGTTTTGGGTACTAATAATAAATATGTCACTATATGTCAGTTGCGACTACAACTATGCATTGTAGCCACGCGTCTTGGAAGCTCTTAATCTTGCACATTGGACAACAGACTATACCAAGTGTTAATGATACGGCAGAGTATATGGATGCATAATAGCACACATTAGTCCTTCTAAATTCCTGGTACTATAGTTTGTTATATTCTGCAAAGTATCGATGCCGATCTATGTTAACTTGTGCGAATCCTTATGAATTTCTGGTACTAAATTTGAATAATTTTTAACAACGCTGTTAGAATGCGCAATCTGAAACTTTAATATAAAATGTATTTTTTATGAATTATCCTTTCCCTACGATAAATTCCTAAGAACTTCGCGAAATATATTTTTAAATATTAGACATTTATTGAGCTACATTTTTTAGCTATACTTGAGTATTGCTTATAGAAACACTCATAAATAAATAAATTATTTTGTATATCAGTAGATCCTGCCATGGTTGTCACAACTATAAGCATTATATTAGACACATAATTAAAATTTTTTATATTGAAAAATCTCGAGTTTCATAAAACGAAGTACGGAAGTACAGAAATAAAAACTTAAACCTACTTTCAGAGACCATCTCATGTTATTCGATGGAATAAGATTAAGNTATTCGATGAAATAAGATTAAGAGCCTCATTCATTAGTAATAAAATGCGCTGACTTAACGTCAAATTTAAAATTTATTAGTATAATATAAAATGAGGTAATCTGTTTTATGAGTGGGACATGATGAATGCATCTCAACGGAATTCCCAATATATTTCTGGTTGTTCAGTTAGATTTACCCACATTAGGACTACTTAGTAAGTGTATATGACTTGATAATAAATGAAACATCGTTCTTTAATTCAAATTAAGATAAATACAACGTTGCCTACGTTTTAAATTTTGTAAACATACTAGTGAAAATGTCTTTCACAAAAGAAGATACGATTAAATATCAAAACATTTACTAAGATTTCATTTTTATTAAAAATTAAAGAAAAGTTTTTATTTATTTTGAAAATCACAAAAGAATTGGTAGTCACAACTGTAGAAATTGCATGTCTAGGAATTTAAATATTTACAGGATTTCAATCGTTTTAGTTTTAGCTTCCCTTATTACAAGTTTACTAAATCATAATTTATAGACATTATGAAGTATCAACCTAATAACTTACCTTTTGCTATTTTGTACAAGAGATAAAATGCCTAAAACTTGAAAAATGTATTTCGTAAAACGAAAAATATATATTATTTATCTGTTCCGAATGAAGTGAACGTTAAAAATTCGTTTTTAATTAAAATTAGAATTACCGATCACGATTAGATCGCAGTATTATAAAAAAATACGTAGGCTTTNACGATTAGATCGCAGTATTACAAAAAAATACGTAGGCTTTTACGTTACATTTTGAATATTGTAAACACCATTTATTACAAATGTACTAACCTATCTATTTTACGTAGGATATGTTTTTATGCTGCAAAGTGAATAATGGTGTACGTGGGACATGAAAATTGATACGTTAGTTCGAGTGGAGTTAATATTTCATATGTTTTCGTGGTGTAATTACGATGAACAGCTGATAACGATATTTAAAACGAAAATCTACACGTGCACCTAATCAAATGTGTAAATTGATTCCTCCAATTACATAGACTTGTATATTGTAATAGCTAGTCCGGAGACGTTCCTATTAGTGCACTCGTATACGTTGAACATCAAAACTACGTCGTTGTCTGATACAAGTAATTATCACGCGCCCTTTTTGGGAGGCGTGTCGTTCATACGCTTACCAAGAACGTTCACTGCGTTACGCAATTCTAGTGCTTCTAAACGGCCACCGAGGGGATTGTGTTAAGCGAATAGTACAACGAATGTGGTCAAACTGACATCATAAAGACTACTGTATGTAAACATCCAAAATACGACGAGCCTTTGGTGGATTAAAGTTCAGAGGTTACTAAAAATTTTATTTGCACCGCAAGGTTTGTGGTATATTTTTCGATAATTGAAAGATAAAATATTTTTTTCTTCCATCGCCACAAATTGCTGGCATTTTTTATTCTACTCCAACGAAAAAGTTTTGAAAAAAAACATCTGGTGTACAGGTCCATTGATGAAAACTCCGGTTCGTATGGTTTCAGAACGTTTAACACAACCGTCGGTCAAAGTTCAATTAATACGATACACCATAAAATACGAGTAGGACATGATTTATTTGCACGTAATGTTGTTTATTATTCATAAAACGTTTTGCAAAAGACCTTCCTATAATTAACATGGAGTATAATTAATGCTTGGTAATTAGGTTTCTTTAACAACATCTTCGTTGTCATTCAACGTTCGCCGGTGGTCTCGAAAATCAGCCGGAGTAGTGGTCTTCGGCCAGTAACCGTTCAGCTAAGATCGTCTGTTTGACTTTAATTAAAAAACCTCGACCACCTCAAGAACCCGGATGTGAAATGCGCCAGGCTGAAAATAAATTTAAAAAATGTGCACATTATATCATACGGTAAATTCAATTAATATAATTGCAGTTTCAGAGTAATTTTATAGCAACTTTTTTCTGCCGTTCTTTGTACTAAGATAATTTTTCTTGTGCTACGGTGAACAATTGAAATCTATTGTAAAGCAGTTTCTCATCAGTCCGTACGATTTAAATACAATAAGGATGCTTTACTATTTCACCGTCACAGACTCAAAACGTTCGACTAGGGTACGAGCGAGGGCTTTCTTCTCGGTTCGGACGTTTTACAATACACATAGGCGTACCGACACTGACCATGGGAAACACAGCTATACGAATACATAACAACTGGATCCATTTTAAGCTTAAATCACATTTATANCATAACAACTGGATCCGTTTTAAGCTTAAATCACATTTATACCCGCCGGAGGTAGCCAAAGGGTTGACATACGCGCGCGTAACGGTTAGAAATACACACAAGGTTGTCAGACAAAGTTCGTGAGAGTATTGTATTTTGCCGACTAAAAGAAGTCATTATAATAAGAAACGCACGTAAGTCACTCTGTACAACAACAGCTAACAGTAGCGATAAGACTTGCTAGGCCCAAGTCACTTCATGTCTTGCTTCTTCAAAGTTCTGTTGACAGTAACATCTGTTTCTTTCTCAACGATATACCGAAAACAAGAACAATAATAATTCATAACAGTAATATTTTCTTTTGTCTTTTATTTATGAACAATGGCCAAACAAAGTATTCTGGTTGAACATTTAAATATTTTTGTAACTATCCATCTGCACAAGAGTTTTAATGAAACATTTATAGAGTCGTAGTAATTTTGGCGAAACTGTATAATAGTCCTAGAACCGTACAAAGTAAAAAAGTTTATGGACATTTATTATTTTATAATTTTTATTCGATTTATTGTTTAAAAATACATTCGAAAATGCTAAATTGGTTGTAATATTTTAATATTTAAGTTTAATATTTTACAGATAGTATCACTTATTTTTATGATTCTTAATAATACTTGTAAACATTTTACTTGTGCTGTAGATTGACCTGACTAAAATGATAATAGATATTTAACTGCCCCAAGTTGGCCTATTTGACGGTAATTTTTTAGTAAATTGTGATTGGTTCTAGAAAAATCACAACTCATATTGTTTTCTTCAATGAAAAAACATTGATAACATTTAGTTCATAGTTTTCTACCCGAGTTTGATTCTTATAGCATTTTATTTAACCTTGGACACCTACACTACTCTGCTGTCGATAGTAGACGTTAAGCTAGAAATTAAGTGATTTACCGTACTTTTTTTGTTTTTATAAATTTTCCAAATATACTGAACAGTGTATATTTATATAAGTATTTTAATATCAATCGAAAACGATCATTCGATAAAATAAACGAAATCTAATGATTAGGAATGATGGTGTGCTGGCGACAGCGATACGATCTCACACTATTACAATATTTTCCTCATTAACGTTTCCACGGGTGATTCATTCGTTAAACCATTTCCTTTGTTTTAGATAAATATTCGAAAGCAATCTCCATCGAAACAATTAATGACTATATCGTCACTGATGTAGTGCGCGTTTCGAATTACTTAACAATTTCAAGATCGCCACGCGTTCATAAAATTGCATAAATATTAATAACAATTTTATCGAGTGATAAAAATACTAAGTGTTTGGGCGCCAGCGCATTTTATTACTTGAGGGTACTTTAAACGAAAACATGTCAAAAATCCGTTAAGTCTAAATAATTCATAATGTAAATTACCGAATCGCCCCATGTAAGGCTGTACATTTTTCTTATTAAAACAGATATTCGTATGACTCTAATCGTAAAAAATAAAACACCTAACCGCTTCTGCAATAAAAATAAAATCCTCTGGTCGTGATAAAAATTAAAATAAATACACCGACGGGTCGAGGAATTATCTAAGTTACGAGTATATTACTTTATTTAAAAAAATAAAATATTACTGTTGGTGCGCTATAACTTGATTAAAAAGTTAAATGACACTTCGGTGGTGGTCGAAATTCTCTCCAACGCTTACGTCCATTAATAAAATCGTTTTCCAATCCTGAATAATTTGTCAGCAGTTATCGCCTATAATATGTATAATATATGTGCGTATAGAATGTGTGTCACATTATCTGTTAAATTAATTTTATCGAAATTACTGTTTATTTACTTCTTGTGGGTCCTTGTGATGGGTCATTTTTGTTCGTCTCGTAAATTTCAAAATGATTCAATTGAATGTAAATACTATTTTATGCGCAAACAACGTGTCATTTCACGATTTTAACGTCAAATTGTTTCAAAATCTCGTACCTTTTCTGAAGAAATGTAATAATAAATAATCTAAACGGTTAATCGTCAAACCATTTGTACAGATATACCAAGTATTACATATTTACTAACATTATATAGTAATAAGCGACGTATTATGTCATATTTTAAATTTTAATGTCGTAAATTGACCACACAGATTCATTTGAACTGGTAGTGAGCCTATACGCTAAATCTAATAAAACAAAATCGGGAGTGCATAAAAATATACAGACCGCACACCGTACTTAATGATTGTCTTCCCTTTTTTACGATTTAAACAATGAGAGAGCGTTTAATATAATATGGGTAGGTACATATTCCATCTATTAAAATAGCCGGAGTGCATAAATTAAAATGTTAATAAGCCATAAATTACTAAAATATTTAAATTAACATGGTTCACCGAGGCTAATCTACAATGTGTACACTGGAATCAAAAAATTATGATCACATCATCCACTTTATTACATTACTGTTCGGAAATCTCTCATTTGATTATTCAAATTAAGATACAATGACGCGGAAGTTAACAGTGATTTTTAATAATCGTCAGTCACATTACACTCAAACATATTAATTAAATTGCAATATGCATACTTCAAAGAGGCATAATAAAAACGTCGTTTCATAGCCATTAAATTATATATGCTCTCTTATATGTATATTAGTGAATAAAAATCAAGAAAAAATTTATGTACTACTAATAAGAATGGATATACAATTATTTAGTTTTTAAAGAATGTACATACATAAAGCACTGTATGTAGCACTTTGAACATACACACATGATTATATTTGTAATAATGAAAATTAAATTTTTATAATATTACTCATATAACAACGTTTAAGTTTTTTATGTACTTGATAATATAATTATGTTCAAGAGGTCCGTCTGGCCTAGTGGGTATAAACGTATGTTTTGGTGCACGGGGTCCGAGTACGATCCCTAGGGTGCCAACGAGATTTTTATTGTCATTTCCTCATTGTGAATAAAAAATAAATCAAACGGCTAACGCCGGTAAGCCCAATGGATTAGTTTTGAAAATTAAAAAGTTTGACGAGAGGCTATCGTTTTCTCTAAGTCCGAAAACATTATCTCAAATATATAACACAAATAACGCAAGTACAAAAACGAAATCAATTGATATATACTCTATCAAGAGCAAAAATGATGATCCATCCTCATATGATAAACAAATAGATCGTTAACTAGACTTAAGTAAACAACATGAAATTTAAAATAGTATCAATTAATGTTGTGTATATATATATACAGTGGCGTATTTAGAAATGTATAATAGAGGGGCACAAAAAATCTTCATGTATAAGGTACCATAAAACGACTTTTGCTCGTAACTTTTAACACATATTTTAGATTTTTTTTTAAAAAAAATCTGTTATTTGTTTTGAATGCATTTTTATTAATAAAAAAATTTCTTTTTATACAGTGTGTATCTCTACGTAATAAACACTTCAATAATAGGTGATAATATTAACGGGACAACTGCGCGGGCGTCAATTTTGCTCCACAAGACAACTAACTATATCGACTAATATTTCATAAACCCATGTTATTATCGATAACCAAAAAATAAATTTTTCTAATGATATTATACATTATTACATTACTAGATAAAATATTTACATGACTCAGTCAATGGTCAATGCCCCTGTGCCTCCCCTCTAAATATGCCACTATATATATATAGAATCATAATTATTGTGTTTTGACACATAAAACCAAGAAACTATGCGATCAAATTAAAAAATAAATAGTTTTATTTGCTAACGTTACTCGAGATTTGAACGAGAAAAGACAGAACCCGCCCTCGAACGATTCGTTTCTCACTTGGACGACAACATGAGACATTGATGACACGATGAACAGAGTCATGAAAAGTCTAATTGCAACACTTCCACAGGGGAAATGTGCACCTGATCACTGATTTTATGAACGCGCTTTCCCGACGCGAATACGCCGTTGTGAAAATGTGGGTTTCATTGGCGGGTCGATATACATTCTCTATATATAAACTCTTATAGGAGTTTTAATGAATGTTTATAGGAGGAATTTAGTAATATTGATTTATAATAGAGAACCTAAAAGTTAATTAATTATATGAGGGAATGCTTTTTTTATAGGTGGAAAATAAACAATTTTTTTTTATCTGTTAATTTTATATTTGTGCCAACTTCAAAAAATGAATAATGTGTGATTTAAATGGTAAAAAAGTCATGTATTCTATAAGACTCTCAAGATTCAATTTTTTTTTTTTTTAATTAGTCGTTGAAACTAAAGAATACATTTTACATCTTGGAAATAAAAAATTACCAGTTCAATTATCCATTCTTCTTATGGGTATTCCATCTAACCCAGTGGCGTATTTTGGGGGGGTGTCCTCCATGTCTGGACACCCCCGACTTAAAAAAAAATGCCTAATATATTGGTATTAACTTTTTTTATAATATACTATATTTATTTACTATAAAATAAATGGTATTTTAAATAAATAACAAAATTGAAAATAATTTGATAGGATTCGACGACACATATTTATCTACATTTTATCAGAGATTTCTAGAAATTATTTGGATTTCATTGGGTCATTTATATAACAAAAATACCCGTAGCAAAAATATAATAACAACGGAAATATTCTGAACTTGTAGTTCATTTTTAAATTTATTTTATAGTTTATCAGTTTAGAGAATTATAAACAAATAAGTTTAGTTACCCCTATTCAATATACCGCATTCATAAAAAATACAGAAAAGAATTTTTTATAATTAAAATAGTATTTAAAAAATAAATAAAAGTTATGAAATTCTTTATGAATCGTCATTTAGTAAAATTAAAATTAAGTTGTTAAGATAGTAGATACACTTGTTAATTTAAAAATTTATAATTGGCTGACTTTTTAACTTAATTGTATCCATAACTGTATATTATAATATTTGTATATTCACATAACAAGAACATTAAATTATTTCAGTTAAGATAAATTTATATTAAATTTGAATTTCTTAAATGAAATGTTACAAAGAAAAATAAGATTAAAATAAAATAACAAAACAACAATTAAACATAGAAAAAGTAAAAAAATTTTTGGTGGTATACAAATAAAAATTTCAATTTATAGTGAATATTAAGAAAATTGATATAAAATACAAAAATAAAATTTCATTCATAAAAATATTAATTGAATAGCTCGCCAGCAATAATTTCATTTTTGTGTCTTAATCTTATAAAAGGCATAAAATTTGCATTTATTGGTGTTGTATCTCCTCGAGACATTTTTTCTGCCAGCTCAACAGTAAATGGCCCACAATCATGTCCATTGGTTTGGCGAGATGTCTCGCCTATTTGTAATGTCCATGTAGAAGCTTTTCCTTTTTTGTCCATCTCCCATTCAATTAAGAAATTTTTTAATACCATTGGATAAGGACCCTTATACGACTTAAGACTATCATATGATGTCACAGTCTTTTCAGGTATATTAACCACTGTCAATATCCAATGACTCCCATATACATTCATGGGCACAAAAAGTAATTTTATTGTGTGAATATCTTTTTTTATCCATCTTCTTACAGCTGGATAACCTCCTCGAAGATACGCTACAATAAAATCAGTGACAACTGCATAAACTTCACCTTCTGACCGTTTTACTATCATTTTAATGTACTCATTAATTGTGTCTGAAGTATACCAAGATGTGGGCGATTTAAATGAAGGTGCATTATACTGATCAAGAGATTTTGTGTTCTGATCTTGCATTACTTCTGCAAGTGTAACCATATTTAAACATTTTTCATAAAATTAATAAAAGACTTTGTTGAACAGTTTACTATTATTTAGGTTTATTTAAGGTTTTGGAATATGAAATTAAACACGTATAATTACTTTTGTTTAAAACGTCCATGGACCCCCTTAATGACACGCCTCTGCAGAAGTTATATTAATTTAACTCGTATTATTATAATTAATTATGTTTAATAAATAATCTTTTTTTATTTAATTTTACATAAAATAAATAGATTAAATAACTAATTACCTTTTTCTTTCTCTGGTACTTTTATTACTTCAATAGTGGACAGAGCAAGTAAATTTACGTCATTCGGCGTATTTAAGGTCAAAGGATTAGAACTAACTTTTGGCTCTAAAATAATTTATGTTTAAAAATATTACATATTTGTTTCAAAAATCAAAACTTCATATTTTTTAAAAATGAATTATATTTTAAAAGTTGTATACTTTTTATGACTTTTTCATCTTCTTCGGATGAATTTCTTTTTAAATTTGGTCGAGCAGTAGTATTAGAAGATATCTCAAAAAGTTGTTTTTTTATTTCGGATTTTTTGCGTTCCAAATTTTTCTTATGAAAACTCTTAACGGATCATAAAAATATATTTAATTATATGATAAATTTATTTAAGAAATCTGCTTTAAGTCCAAAAAATGGTTTAGGGTATACCCTAAAATCTTTTTATTGAAATAAAGCATAATAAAATATACCTTTTCTAACAAATCAGCTGATATTAATAGCGGATTGTCTTTTGAAATTGCTATATTTTTTTTTTCTGTTGAATTTAAAATTTCATTTTTATATTTTTCAGATTTTTCATTCTGAAAAAGTGTTCCGAATTCTCTTTGCTGCATCATATTCTAGGTAACCAAAGAGATATTTAAATAAACAAATAAACTATACTTAATATTATATTATTATCTTCGATAAAAATTGAATTTCCCATAAAAATCTAATAGAAAAAATAGCAGAATAATATTAAACATTATGTTACCGCATTTATATTAAGGGGGTTGATAGTTTATTTTATATTTTTGAATCAGACAAACCCCAATAACATAGCTAAATCGAATAAATATATTAATATAATTATAGTTACCAATTTTTCTGGAATAATTTTATCATTTTTATTCGTTTTTCGATACGTGCGTTTTTTTGGAATAATGGAATTTTTTATAGGATAAATATTTTTATTAATAATTGCTGCAAATTGAATATAATTTTAATAATTATTAATTAAATAATCAATTTCGAAAAAGGTTTTTAATATTAAAATAGTTAAATTAAAGTAAAGCGACTGAATTATTGTTATATATGAATAAGAGAACTTATTATTAATTTTTCTTATATTTTATATTAAAAAACTTTTTCTCTATTCGAAATAGTTAGTTTAATTATTAATCTTAATAGTGTTTACAGATAATTCTTCCATCTTTAGTTGACTTTTTTGATATTTGTCCTTTATTTGTATTATTTAAAACACAATTGGAATGCATGAAACGACGATTCCATATTTCTTCAACTCTGCGTATGACCTTATGTAAGTTTGATTCATTTGTTTGACCAAAAATATTTTTTTCACTTGCCATATCAATAACTAATTAAATAAATCTTAATAATTACACAAGACGATAGTTTATTTTTCACGGGAAAAAACGAAGTGAACTGAAATGTCGATAAAATCAACATTTACATCTAATTGTCAAGGAAACTTAATTGTAAAAATTCATTAAAAAAATGTATAAGCCAATTATAAATAAATTTAGTATAAACAATACTTATTTATTTTAATTGTATTATTGGTCAAAGAATACAATATTTTAAGAATTTACAGAGAATTTAGTATAAACAATACTTATTTATTTTAATTGTATTATTGGTCAAAGAATACAATATTTTAAGAATAATACAGAGAATTATCAAAAAAAAAATATATATATATATATTTTAAAGATATTTTGAAGAAAAACCTTTTGTATTTGTTTGTTTATTTATTACATTAGTTTACAAATGATAGAGATTTTTTTATGAAAGTTCAAGTGGAATAAATTTGATATCGGTTAACAGAATATTTATGCATATAAAATTTAATCTGTATGAAATAAAATATCAACGTTTGGATTTATTCTCTTGCAACTATTAAAAATTTTGCCCATGTGAAATTGCTATTTCCATTTAGTTATTAACAAAAAACATCATGCCATGCGATTATAATCAACATAAAAATTTATTAAGTTGAATATATAATATAGTTTAACAATTTAATTAATAATTGAATTAATGACATAATAATTCTGATAAAAGAAAATAACAGGAGATTTGAATTAATTTTAACGACTTTAACAAATCGAAAATAACTTTAGGGTTTAACTACCTTATAGGTTTAATTATTATTTGCATTTTTAATGTTATTATTATTATTTATTTTTTTTTTTAACAATAACGGCTATCTTTGTAACTTCAATATATATCAAGAAAATGACAAGTTATCCAAGAAAATCAAGGAAATTTTATAGAAATATTAAGATACAGAGCCCAAGGAGATGACCGTTTAAAATCATTTTTGGAAGCTGAAGAAACAATAAAATATACAAGTGAAACACTTCAAAATGAAATAATTGAATCCTGTAATAAAATTATTTTAAATAAAATCGTAACAAACATAAATGCCCAAAGATGTTTCAAAATACTTNAAAATCGTAACAATCATAAATGCCCAAAGATGTTTCAAAATACTTGCTGATGAAACGGCCGACATTGGTGGAAGCGAACAAGTAACTTTGTGTGTTCGATATTTAGATGTTGAAAATATGATTATCAAGGAAGAATTCTTCAGTTTGTGCCTACAACAGATACTACTGGAAAAGGTTTATATATTATTAATCAAAGTTTACATTCATTGGTGTAGAAACAAAATACCTTAGAGGACAGTGTTACGATGGATGTGCTTCTATGTCTGGTCAATTTAACGGAGCTCAATCTCTTATTCACCAAAGTNTTAAATAAGCTCAATCTCTTATTCACCAAAGTCATCCGCTTGCGACGTTTGTTCATTGTGCTGTTCATGTTTTAAACCTTGCTATTTCTTATTCATCTTCTATACAAGAAACACGAAATTGATTAGGAACAACATCTAAAGTTAGAGATTTTTTCATATACCCAAAGCGAAAAGATGTGTTGAAAAGTCAAATCGAAGAAAGTCAAAAATGTATAACTAAAAAATCATTAAAACAATTATGTGCGACTAAATGAGTTGAACGTTTTTATGCTGTCAATGATTTTCTTGAGCTTTTTGTGTACCTAATTGAATTGTTATTTATAATTTCGAAGTGGAATGGCACCGAAACATCATCAAAAGCAAGTAATTTACATAAAATCAATACTGAAATGAGATTTTATTATTTGTTTACTTATTATAAATAAAGAATTTAGTTATGAGTTACTTTGTTTAAAACAACTTAAAAGGAATTAGCAGANGTTACTTTGTTTAAAACAACTTCAAAGAAATTAGCAGGTACACAACATTGTTATTATCAATGGTAGTAAGGCACATTGTTGTGAGTTTATAAATACACTAACTGACAATACAGAAAGTATATTTATGATAGTCATAATTGATAATAAACAATTTGTGACTGCGACATTGATATCATATAAACCATTTAGCTACCTGTATTTGTAATCATATCATCATGTGTATTATACATGTATATTAACTCAAAAATTTGAAACTTTAAATGTTTATGTCTAATAAACTAATAAAGTTATATTAAAAATTCAAATACCATTTACTATTTAATTAAAAATCCAAACATTTTAATATATTCAAAATATGTGTTCCAATTTAAAAGACAAAAAGACAAAGTTGACACCCTTACAAGGCATAAGGGATGAACATAAAAAGTTTTAAATAGTTAATAATTTAAGAATAATGTGTAACTAAAGAAAACCAAAAATAATGTTTAAATTATATTTATTCTACAAGTAAATGAGTGGGTTATGATAAAAAAATCAGTCTGTATACTGTAGTATAGTTATCATTTGTAAAGCTGAAAGTAAAACATTTTTGTAATGTTTGGTTTAATTGTAATTTCCTGATCTATTATTACTAGACCAGGAATTAAATATTTATAAACATTTTTGAAAACGATAGTATTATTAATTTTGCAAAAAGTAGAAAAATAAAATATTTTAGTATATAAGACGAAATGGAATGAATCGTAGAGGAGAGAGGACCTCAGGAGCACCGAAGGTAATCTCTTTTCGCGCGATACGTTTATGACATTAAGTTTTCATTTTGTGTATTGTTTTATAGTGTTTTTAGTGTATATTTATTTTGTATGTTTTGCATTGTTTAATTATATCTATAATAAATACATTTGAGTTATTATTAAACTTTTATTACTTTAAGTTAAGAAACTAGGGTTGTTTCTTTTAAGATACAATAATACCAAAATTTCAAATTTCAAATAATTTGTTGTAAATTCCTAAAATAGTAATTAGAAAAATAATAAGTTTTTTTTACGTCAGTAAACATTTCTATAATTTTCGTTTGTGAGGTTCATTAAAAATTGGACATCACCCGAGAAATCATTCAAAATACGCCACTGATCTAACCCAAAAGAAATAATTATATATTTTAATTAATTTAAATACAAAACATAGCGCAATCGAATTACCTTTTTTTAAAACATTACTTATAAAAAAGTTTATGAGCTGTTAAATTCGAACGGATTATAAAATCTTTTAACAAAATGTCTTAAATATCTAGTGACATTTATTGAATCTTAAGCCATAAGACGCTGCCATCAGTGTGTGTTTTAATATTTAGACCGCATTCAAAAATAAACTTTTACAGGTAGTCGACAAAATTTATCGCCAACAATTTAACTCGAGTCAAGAAACTAACAAGTTTTTTTATTTAAAAATAATTTTTTTTTCTTAAAATAACTAAAATGTTAAATGAATGGTACTAAATGGTGCAGTACATGTACTTAAAAAAGAATTTCTAGAGAGAACTCCTCGAGGATTCGTGGGTAAATTCTTTGGGTGCGGCGCACGCGATCGCGCGTGTCCAAACATTAAGATAATATTATTATAACTTCTTCTCCGTCTTATTCATAGCGTATTATTAAGGCGAAGGTGTCAAATTAGAAACATTAAATTAACTAAAAACAGCAGTGGCTACCGCGAGTCACATCGCGTCGGTGGTATAATTCTTAGGGAATCTCGTGTTCATGCTGAGTTAGCCACTCCTCAATGTGTTTTATCCGTTTATTTTCAATTTTATAACCACTGATTATATGTGAGTATTCTCATCGTATCATGCGATTGTTGTTTGTTTTCTCTTTAATTCTGTATGTTTTTTAAAATTCAAACTTGCGTGTACTACAAACAATTACATATTTATTGTGGAAGTTCTACTCGTGGGTTTCTAAATTATAATTAATATTCAAAATATTTCTTGCAGTATCGCATACCCACCCAACTATAGAAGTAAAATAAAATAAATTTTCAACACAAAAATTTTAGAGTTTTTAAAATGATTTTATAATTTTTTTCAATTCATAAAAATTTGGAAAACAAATGGGGAAAAGACTTGCAGTTTTACAAATAACAAATAATGATTTTTTACACTCTGTGTAGAAAGCGTTTACTCCAATAAGACAGTAACCAATGCTATCCAAGACTTTTTAGTGTAAAAGTTTGTTTTTTGAGTCTTTCTTTTTACGAATTGATTTACAATAAGTAAAAAATATATATACATTAGGTATAGTTGGTTTTTTATTGATGGAGTGAATTTATTTTAATAAATTTCTGTCGTGGTTGATTGATTGATAGTCATGTAGTACAACATGTAAGATTGTCTACCACACGCATCGTATTTCAAACACGTTTACACATTTGCGAACGTATTATTCTTTTTTAATACAAAATTTACAAGTTCTTAATTTGTCTGTAAGATTTAAAAATCACGTTCTACAACTATTCTCTAATTAATTGACCTTGTGGGGAGACTGAGTACGAACAATTTTAGCTAAGATCCATTAACCTTTTATTTTTATAAAAGAAATATGCGTTCTTTTTTTTTTTTTAGGCTGTTGGGTTTTAATATTAATACATGTCCGACCATCGCCTGACAACGATCGTTTTACCCCTGCAGCGGGTGACTGAAAATATTAAAAAATCAAATAAAAATTAAAGAAGCCATATATTACATCGACAAATAGCTATAATTTTGTAGTGAAACCTATACAACGTTTCGGCATCCCGCTGGACACATGAAGTGTATACAAATCAAAAATTATCATCCAAGTACTTAAGCGCCGTCACTAAACATAATAATAGTCATAAGGTAGCTCCTCTCTTGCCTTGTCACAATAATGTGTTTGAATGTCTTGTTCGCAAACACCTCTCTGAAGCTTTTTTACAAATAAATTAACACTAAAACGCGTTTTTCATATTTTTCTAGCCATTCCAAATATTTGTTCACAATCGCCGTTGTTTTTCTGCTAGTTTTAATTTACATGTTAGTCAAGCATCTCAGTGGGTGGTTATGATGAAAAATGGGTTTTTTTATAATTATTTATACAACACACAAGCTTATAATTGTTATGTAGTAAGATGTGTGATTGCTCGATGGTGTATAAATGAATTACTGTCGAGTTACTTGTACACGTCTAGTTTAATAAGTAATATTAATATTAATAAATGCCGAACTTAATAAAAAACGCGCATTGAACACTGCACTTCTTGTAGAAAATTCTATTGCGGCAAACGTCAAACGGCCGTTGTTTTTCAAATACTAAAGTTATTTCATTTTAAAATCCTTCAACAATATTGCATACGATCGAAGACATAATAAAATAATAAAATGTAGTAAATTATAAGTGTATTAACTTCGTAATATAAAACGCTAATGAAGTTTATTAGATCGTCAAATGATGTTCTTGAAAATCATCAGATGAGAAATAAAACTGAATGTTTTTTTTCATTAACATTAATTTTATGTTTTTTTTTATATATAATTTTCTTGATAAAAAAAATTGATTTACTCAATTTTTTATCCATTTAAAATCTTACCTATACAATAAATAAGTCTACTCATTAAACTACATAAGACGTTTTTATTTCAGTTTGTATAAGTTATTCAGAATAAGAATAAAAAATAAACAATGAGCACAATTTTATTGAATCACCGGACATTTTGAAGATTAAATCACTTTTACATAGATGATGGAGAGATTCATTTGGGAATTAATAAAAATTGAAAAATAAATTCTATCAAAAAAATATAAATCTATAAAAAAAAACCAAAGAAAACTAAGACATTTTTTTACTTTATAAAAATACGTAATAAAAGTCTACACTTCTTTCACAATTTGATTGATTCTATTTAAACTTGTATATATATATATACATATATGTTTACAAAATATGATGAAGTTGTAATTACATAACGCGTTACATTCTTTGTGAACATTTAGGTAATCGAGGTATTTACCCTCTAGTAAAAGAATTTTTGAGGGTTTACCAAACGCCATAATAACTCACTATACGCATCAAATACTGTCCGCCCCATCTTGAATATTTTTTTATTTTAATTAATGAAACAACGGCTTTCCATTATTTTTATGTTTCCAAACAACGTGTTTTATATGCAAATATAGATTTTTTTCGGTCGAAAATTAATTACCATTTACCAACACGATTTCTTTAGCGCCTACTTAACTATACATGTAAACAGCTAGCAAACATCAAAAGCACTTCAATCAATGCCTTAACACACAATAAATTAACACGATCCACCCGAGCTGTCAACGAACGATCATTCCTATATCAAAATATTAGCATTATATTGACGATTAAAAGTTGATTAAAAATGTGTTCGAGTACTCATTTGTTTCCTCTTTTAAGCCTCGAGGAAATTGGTTCAGTGTTAATACCTATTATAACAGTTAAATTGTGAACAACAAAACAATAAATAGAACTTAATGACTTGATTTCTAATAAAGTGCTAAATATTTTTACATCTATGTACAGAGGATAGGGACACTACAACGAACGACTTTTGAGTAATATTAAGAAAATTAATGATCAGTTTTAGAAGGTCAATGTTTCATACCTTTAAAAGACAATATAAATTCTAAGGTGTTAATGTTTATAAAAGATAAAACTCTTCACGTTCAGCAGTACACTGAAACAAACAAACTAATGAATTCAATAAAAATCGTCATTGCTTTAATAATTTCTCTATTAATATATGGCCAATAAAACTATTATTGATTTTACAGTATATTATTGTTTTGAACAACAACCCCATAAATCCATTTATTGGTCTAACAAAGTTAATTATTGATTAATGTACCAATCAGTAATTAATGTTTTATTTTATATATTCATCAAAATTTAATTGGTTCTTAAATATCTTGAGTATTTGTTCTGGTAACCTTACCAAATGGCCAGTAGCAAAATTGGACTGTTTGATTCAGTAAATTGATAACACTATTTCATAATATCCAATTAGTTTGTACAGCGCTATAATCTTTTGATTCTTCAAATACTACAAAAACCCAAATTATTCTCAGTTAAAATAGATAAATATAAATACAGTAACATATATAGGAACCTAAGTACAACCTAAGTGTTACCTTGTGTTATAGAATAACTATATTATGAAACAAACACACTCTTTATTAAGGAACATTGCTAAAAAAAACATACATTTATATGTGTAACACACATACACTTATCTATTATTTCCTTTTTTTCCCCCTCTACGAATCATTGATAACACTTGTAACAATGGTAAAATAAAGTCAAAATGTAAGAGAATATTAATACTATTCAGAAATTATTAAGTACCACTAATAGCATAAAAGTTTTTAACAAATTGTAGCAGTTTTATTTTTGTATAGGTAGGTACCTAATATTTTCAATGTTTGATTTTATTGGGGCTTAGATCCTCAACTTTAAAAAAAAAACGTAGTAATTACAGTCAATATTATGAAGAATTGTATGTTATAATTATTGGATGAAAATAAATAACAAAAATTATTTAAATAATGATTAGAATTGTTGTCAATGTAAAATTAAAATAAACAGATTAGGAGAGTGGAAAATTTTATGTGGGATGCTGTTATTGGATGTATAGGTTAATTGAATTTTATAGAAACGATAAATTATTTCTTAAAACAACTATTTAATTTTATTATACTGGAAAACTATTTTCAATTTTATATAGAGTACGTTGAATAATTTATTAATAGAATAATCCACGAAATGACAGACATAAATCTGCCAACATGTATACAGATGGTGGAAGTATTATTATATGCGCACAATGGACAGTTAATTGATGTAAACATGACGCTGGATATTCGTCACCAGCGATAATCACAAATCGATGATGCACACGTTGTAAGAGTATTTCTTCTGGGTTTTTCTGAATTATTTATAGATTGAAACTATAGAAAGGACATAATATTAATATAATTATTATAACCTCAGACTAGTCTGTTTACTATCAAACATTTATTTGACGTTCTTAGAATTTTATGTTAAATGTGATGTTTTCATATAAATGAAATACGTACATTTAATAAATGTTAATTTTACAGCAAATGTATACATTTTTATTTTAAACAATTTTATAATATGTTCCAAAACTTAAAATTTACAGTTTTAAATCACTGGGTGTTTTATAGGAAATTTCATTGAATCAACAGTATTATGCTATCAAACGAATCATTTTATTAAATAAAAAGAATAACTTTCTTGATTTCCAAACTTCTATTGTTATATCGAAATTGTAAAATATGCTATTTATAATAAACTTTTTGTTATTTTTAGAATTACTATTTTTTTTCTGTAATAAAATAGCTTAAATTTATTATGTTTTTAGATTTTTAAAAAGTATTCCATCAAATTAAAAAAAGAAAGTAGGAAATGATAAGAAAGTTGATTTTTATGCAATTTTATTTATAACATTTGGAAATATGAGATAAAATAATGTTAAATTCAATAAAAATTCTATTTTATAAGTTCGATAAATTTATTATTTCGTTCAGTGTATTCATAAAGTTATTGTTTAATTATGACTCATGCAATATCTTTAAAAATACAAAACATAGTTTTTCAGCAGTTAATAGAATGGCATGTTGTATAATTTTCAAAAAATTTGGAACTATTCCCGCTTGCACACTTTAAAAACATTATCAATTTATGTTGTTTAAATGGAAACACATCGAAATGCGCAACAAATAAGGTAGTAACTCACTTTTTTTTATTTTTTAGGAGTTCAAAAATAAAATTTATTCTCTGATTACACTCTATATGTTCGTCAATTTTCTAAGTAGTTTAATTTCGATTCAAATGAAATTTTCGATATTTTGATGAAAGTTATTACAAAAAAAGTAGGACCTAAATCTTAATAATAATCCTAAATACTTCATAATCTCCAGGTTGAATTTTTTGAATTACTGATTTATTTGTTGTGCATGGCGATATGTTTAAGAAACTAAAATATTATTGATCGATAACAACTTTTGAAACATTAATTTAAATGAAGAGTGAATGTGTCAAACGTTCTATGTGCCAAAAAAGTGAAAAATTGTTTTCTTTCTGATTTATGTTCTATGTACCAAAGGCCACAATCTTGTATGTGTTTCAAATGTCAATTAAATTTTTACTTGTACAAAATTGCATTCATAGATGGTGTTCATTATGTGAGACATGCCCATGTTACCATCGTTTTTGTGTTTTCTGAACAAATATATTTTTGGCACATAGAACGATTCACTCTTCAAATGATATTAGCACTCTTTCACTATTATGGGTGCACTAGTCTGTTTAATAATGTTCAGAAATAAAATTAAACTGACCGCGCAATATATTCAATATTTATATTAAGATGTAAATAACTTCCAAATTACTGGCGTTTAAATTATCGATTAGTGAATCTATCTTTGATGAATCATTTTCTAGTTTGTACGTTGGTCAAATACATATGTTTCAATTTAAAAAATTGATAAAATTATAAAGGGAAAATTGTGGGATAAAAATAATTTTTTTAGAAAATTATAAACCGTAGGATATTATTAACTTTTAAAGAAAAAATAGTATTGTGTTATATGTAGAGTGTCCAGTAAGTGAGGAAACGGGTTTCTATAGTTGTCATTGTTTGTAATAATTGATCTGTTTCCTTACTTTTTTAATCTCTATAAAGTTCTAAAGATATTGCATAGAACATAATTAAACAATCATCTTGTTTATTTATATAGTTTGATTAATTAAACTGTAGATTAATCAATGACATGCTTCAAACATTTTTACTTTACAATATTTATGTGGCATAAAAAAAATGTCATTTTTTATACTTTATTATTATTTAAAGAATAGCGAAAATATTGCATTTTAAAAATCGAAAAATTCAAACTCTAGTAGAAAATAATACTAATGTGCTTTCCGTTTTCTTTTTATTTTTTGTAACATCAATACGAAATTTCATTGGAAACCTTATTATAAAAATAACATAAACTGAAAACCGGTATGATTAGTGTGTTTTACATGGTAGTCGATATATAACCTTATTTGATGATCATTTCATATGTCGCCCCAGAGTAAAAAACAATAAATAAACTGGTGTTACGTTGTTTCCTATATCGATGTGAAATAAAATCCTTTTCGGCACCGTTTAAATTTTCTTTCCATATTCATAGATATTCTAATAACTTATTAATTTACATCGGGAACAATGATTTCCTTCGCAATGAGGTGTGCCAGTTGCCGTTTGGCATGTAATTAGAAACAAAGATTGACCCATAACATAACTCTTCGTAGGCCGGCAATTTGCCTTTTGGTGCCGCTTGAATCTGTTCACAGGAAGATGTATGTATATATTTCTTCAGTTAGCAATTCATGAATCGATTGTAAGATGATGCACATTAATTTTGAAATAAGCATTCATTTTGACTATATATCTACTCAATGTATATAGTTGTATAAAAAAGTAATAATACATTTTCACTTCAAAATGTATAGTTTTGGTAAATATTATCATAATTTACAATATCTTCTCACCTAGACAATTCCAATAATTTATAAATTCCTTAAAGAATAAAAACAATTTCAAAAATGTTAAAACTTTTTATAGATTTATTATATTGTAATACATAAAATTTTGTAAATTAATAGATTATTATTAATATAGATGAAGTATTTTATAAAATATTTTTTTAATGTATTTAAAATATGTTTTCATATTAAAACAATATTACATTTATATATCATACTACATTTTATTTCTAAAAGAAATTTAAAACATGTATAAAAAATTTTGAACTAAAAAAATATTTTGTTCTAGGCTGTAATTTTATTTTATTTTTATTTGGGGAAGAGTGATATTGTGTCATTACAAATTTGCCAACACAAAATTCAATTTAACTACTAAAAAAAAAGGGTATGTACATTGCCAATTATAAATATGATACACGGATTACTCGGTGTGGAAAACAACTTGACATTTGAAAAAATCTCAAGAATATGTACCGCCAATTGTATATATGAACTCGAAATGAACAGAAAATATCTGAAGCATTTACGCTCCATTTAAAATGTGTATTCCATCCTAATAACTAGGAGTTTAATTTAAACACCACGATTTTATATACTGTTGATCAACTTATAGATCTAATTTATACATTTTACACTTGTTGAAGTAGTAAATAAATAAATAGATAAAAACTTGAAATCTAAAAAGGCTTCTGATTATGATGGAATGAGACCACATATAATTAACTACTATAACAGTTGTAGTAGTTAAGTATATGTATAATATAGTACAGTTACTATACTATATGGAAAAGCGATAATTTTAATAACTTTCATATTTCATGCCTACTTACGTATAGAATATACACCTAAAAATTGAAAAAAAACCATGAAATCATGTTATTAAAAACAAAACATATCAGCATGTAAAATCTAATGTTTTAGCTCTTACAAACTGATATTAGTTCTTCCTACAATGTCAAACCTTTTGAAAAACTATTTACATTAAATTAAAACAATATATTCAAGACACATCCATTTATTCTTGGTGATCAATTTTGATTTCTTATAAAACATTTTATTATATATCAAATAGACATCGTATTACAAACAGTAATGTAGAAGTCAAAAAAATTAGTTAGGGTAAATTTTTTTTAATTTTGAAATAATAACCCATCCTTAGGAACTACATAATTTTTTTTTTTTGGCTTTCACCTTTAAAATTATCCTATTATAATAAGCAATAATTTGTATTGTCATAAACTTCTTACCGAACCCGATTATTTGTTGTTTGATGTAATTTTTGTAGTTTAAGAACAATTTTTCGAAGTCATTTAAATATTTTTTTAGTTCCTAAATAGAAAAAAATGTATTTTTGGATTGGATCTAATTAATTTTAATAAATTTGGTTCACCTTTTTATTATACAGAATATACGAATGGTTTAAACATTGAGACACGACAATTTTCACATATAATAACTAAAAACAGACATATGTTATACCACAAGAGTAAAATTAACTCTGTAGGATTTGTCTACTATACTAATCAAGAAAGGAGACAAAGACAGAAAAGAGGTGATTGGATGTAATTAGGTGTGATATGAATAAACATGGGCAACTTAATGGAAATAATTAACTCAAATTAAGTATGAACAGTGTCGATAAATTAACAGTTAAAATTTACCAAATTATAAATTTAACTAGGTAGATTAAAAAATAGTCGAAATTTTTTTTAAACTAATTAGTTTAAAAAAGTTTATTACATTTAAAATTAATTTTTCGGATAAAATCTCTTAAATTCATTTTTTATTGGTCGGTGTTGTAAGGGAAAGCTAAAAATCGATTTTTAACTTTTAAAACTGAATAGGAAGAAACTATTAATGATAGTTTTGTACATTTTGTAGTTAGTTGTACTGTTTTATTTTTATAACTAGTGATTTAAAAAAAATCAGTTAAAAATCACGTACATTTTTGTAAAAATTCAGAAAATTATATTTATTATAAATATAATTAGAATAGGGAAAATTGGATTTTTTTAAAATTAAACAACGTACACAGCAAATAAAAACATACAATTTTTTTATAAAATTTTGAATTTAGAGTAACTGTTATTTTAACTAATTAACTGAACAAAAAACTAAGTTATTTCAACGTAAAATTAAATTAGGTAAGTTAAAAAAATTATCAGAAAAATAATTAACTAGTTAAGTTGATAAGTTAAAAAAATTAACTTTTTAACTAGTTAATGCCCACCATTGGTAGAGGACTGTTAATGATAAAAATGATGTGAAAGATCTTACCATCAGGCAAGGGAGAAAAACAAGTGGAAGAATGTTTAATCAACACAAATAGTGTATTTTTATTATTATCAAATAATATTTATCAATAAGTAGAACCTGGTCACAACAATCAAAATTAGTTATTACCACAATTGTTTATTGTTAACAAAATTGTAATACTGCTATATAAAAATTTTTTTTTTTAAATATTCAATAGATACCACAAAGTTGAAAGAATTGGCAAATGTGTTATCATGGATACAAAACATAAAATTTTGTTATATTGCGATGTATAATACTTTTATTACACTTGTGGGTGTTGAAGGTATTATCACGGGAGGTAAATATATAATTCCCCATCATTTGATGACAATACAAAACATTTTGTGATAGGCGTGAAAATAGCCTCTCATTGTTTATACTCCTGCTACGATTTATACAAGAAAATCGAAATAGGTTAGAGATATTTCCCGATTTGGGACTTGAAATTCACTATAGAGCATATACCCTATGGTATTTTTACGAAAATAACATAGATTTTATTCAATATCATTATATATTTATTTTTGGTAGTTAGAATTTCAAATGAAAACTGAAACCTATAATATATATATATATATATACAATCGATTATACATCGTTCACGCCTTTCATACTGAGTATTTACCCTCAATCCAGCGTTTATAAAATATAAAGCAACCTGTGGATTGTGAGCGCATAGATTTAGTAATAAGAAATAGTAGTTTTTCGACATAAATCATAAACTTCTGCGGTGACGGGCAATTCTAAAAAGCGTCCGACTACAGTAATAATAGTGATCATTTTAATAAGTACTCAACGCATTCATACACTTTTAAGACTGTACGAACATGATAGAAGGATTCATTACAAACGAGATACGTATATTATAATACTCGTCGAGTGTATTTACAACCGTTGACGTCTGATTACCATATAAGCACCAATATTGGTAACATCCAATCGCCCTGTGCTTGTATATTAATATCCTCGTCTTTTCCTCCCCTTATGACTTATGTGTCAGTATCATACACGAGGCACAAGAAACACGTCCAAAATCGATTTCTGTATTATTTTACGATAAGATTAAAGCGCACAAGTCAAAATCTATGAAGTCTACTATTAATCATGTCCAATGGATTTCTGATCATGATTCGATCACATTTGTAATACTAATAATTCAACGGATTGGCACGACGACTGTCGTACAGTGCGAGTGGACATTAAAATATTAATGATAATAAAACACATAGTAATCATATTGTTATAACAAATCTGAGATTGAATAGTCCGGAAGCAAATATATAGGCGCCAGGCCGCCAACGACGATAAACAGCGAGACACGCTGTAGGTGGTAAGAAAGCTGGACAGATTCGATTTTTCATGGTAAAACACTAATCGACTGCTCTCATATTTACAAGAGAATACATTGACAAATTTGTGATAGTAACATCAAAGAATTTCTAAATTTAATTCAACGCTGAAGTTAATTTTCGAGCTAATGATATCAATTGTATGCAGACAAAATGTCGAAAAATAAAGTCCATTTACGTTTATGTAAATGGCTATTTTTCACTGTCAAAATTATGACGTGATGAAAGATAGCCAATTTTTTTTGAACGAAAACGGTCGAAAAAGTCGCTATGGTCTCATTTATATACTTCCATAACTTTGATCTTGATGGTACAGAACGTAAATTGTATCCCAAGAAAAATAATATAAACGCTTAAAATTGACGAAATTAAAAAAAAACATAAGCGGCATTAAGCTCGAGGAAACTTGGCTCTCAGAATGATAATTTATTTGTATTTTTATTATTAGTTAGCCGTCTGGAATCGATATGAAAAAAAATTACAAACACTCCTAAAAATGTCGATGTCACAATGCGTAAGAGATTGATTAAAATATAATAAAATATTCTCATATTTAATTATAGAATAAAAACGTTTCTTATTTTGAAGAAATTAAACTCCTTAATCTGATCTATTACCATATCTCCTAGTAAATATAAAATACAAGATAAATGAAAAAGCTTTCATACCAAATGTTGAAGTATATTATGATGACAAATAAGATGTATATTAGTGCTATAAATATGAGCTAAATATTTTTTCTAAATCAAAGAAACAAGCAAAAATTATAGCAATAGTCATAAAAAAAAAAAATCATGAATAATATCAAAAAATAATTTTATGCAATGAAAACAATTATTATTGTTTTCATTTTTATATTATATATTTATAATATAAAAAAAAAGAAAATCAATAACATAAAAAAAAATAATTGTGTAATTGTTTATTGTTTTTTTTATAATTAATATTTTAAATAGTTGATGAATTATACAGAATCACATATAACTTAAATAGTATAACGTTAATTTGAAGAAAATTTACTCTTAATTTTGATAATATTTTACATAATAGAAATAAAAGTTATAATACATTTGAATAATATTTAAAATAAAACATACATTTGATAACAGTTTAATAGGAAGTAATATAATAGTCTAGAGAGCATTAATAATTT
The DNA here is from genome assembly GCF_025091365.1 of Daktulosphaira vitifoliae. Classification (NCBI taxonomy): domain Eukaryota; kingdom Metazoa; phylum Arthropoda; class Insecta; order Hemiptera; family Phylloxeridae; genus Daktulosphaira; species Daktulosphaira vitifoliae. The sequence goes on along the minus strand of NW_026099572.1, from coordinate 32,305,785 downwards.
ATAAGTGAAATATTTATATCTAAAATCTTATAACAGATTGACCATACCGAAGCTAACTAATGAACCAGTAGCAATACCAACACCTAGAAATGTAACCATTATGGAGCTGGCTACTTCTTGTTCATGCTTTTCAACAAACCTGTAATAAAAATATGATATTAGAGAGTTTAGCTTATTGATACATTAAGTAAATGATTACTTAGGAATTGACGTCATAGTAATAGTTGATATGACTCCATTAGTCAAACCAAAAAGGATAATAATTATTGCATATACATAGTCACTGTGTATTAAAGCATCACTGTGATGGCGCGGTTTGGCATTACAAAACAAAAGTAATGGTATAAAGGCTGTTCTCAAAAGTGATATAACTAAAGATGGCCAAACTACATTATCCATCTGAAATTTTTTTTTTTTTTAACATTAAAAGGATTAAAATTTTATAACTAATTTTGCTTGAAAATATGTTTTACCAATTTAATATAATGTGGTAAAAGTCTTCCAACAAAATCCATTGCACTGAAGAGTAAGTAAGCCATTACAGGTACAAAGTATTTATCTGTAAACACACTTTATAATTTAAGCATACATAAAAAAAATAAATAAAATAAATAAAAAAATTTAATTTTAAATAAACATTGACACATTTACTATTGAGAAGAAATGCTTTATTGTATAATTCTGTAAAGAAAGATATTCTTAAAAACAATAATGAATTTTAAAATAGAAAACTATGTTACTACTTTAAAAATTTACAAATAAATCAAATAATAGTATTTACCTGTCCAAGAATTATGTATATTTTCACTTGAAGATATCAATACTGTTACTGCTGGATAAACGGACATAGTGACAACGTAACAATACCAATTGCTTAAGCCTAATTTCCATATCTGTAATAAATAATTAAAAATCATTACTAATATTCATTAATTATTTGGTAATACAAGTGTCTGGCAAAAAAAATTAATTTAGCAAATATTATTTTATGTACCATGCTAAATGGAACTGGAGATAACAGATTTACATACTTATACTAACATTTATTTACAAGATTATACATATAAAATAAATAATAATTTACTTACTTTCTTTAATATACAAATACTGTCAACAGGTGTATCTGAATCTGATTCAATTGCTGTATACTGAATGGAGGATGTATGTCTAATCCAAGAACTAGCAGACATATCATGAACATAATATTTATAAACATCCTAAAAATTGTAATTATAAACTATTAGTTATTAATATAAATATGTTTATTTTAGTACATATTTTAGGTTATATATATATGCTAACTTAATACATTTTTACAAAAAAAAAAAAACTAACAAAAATTTAAGTTAAACTATTCCTATTAAAATCTTACCAATTTAACTAAAACTGTGTACAAAACTAATGATAACAATATAAATATATCTGCAAATAAAAAATATACAAATGCACTATGAACAGGAGAAGCACCCCACCACAAGGCCAATATTTGAGCTATAGCAGCAAAAACACCACCAAGAGCTTGGCCACTTATAGTTGCAGTCATATAACTACTTTCAAAAAAACTAGCCAGTCCATATACAGCTCCTTGCATTATAGCACTTCCAACTAAAATTTATTAAGTAATATTTATTTTTATATACAAAATAAAAGTACATGTACTTACTATTAAGAAGAACTACAACTCCGATTGTCATTAAAAAAAATAAAACTTGCCAAGAATCAGTGTTTATATTAACAAATACTGTTGTGAATGCAAACAGGAAAAGCATAAATAAAAGTGAACTTATCATCCGTAGTTGAATAGAAATTCTATGAAGAAAAATGAAACTCCAAATTAATTTTAATATTAATATATATATTCTATAACATGTAATGAAAAAAATATAATTGTGATATGTAATTGAAACTATAAATTAATATCGTATAACTTTATAAATTACTAAGAATTAAAAGAAACTAGATAAAATATTGATACCATAATTCTTTAAGCTTCTTATATTATACATTATGTAATTAATTAATTATTTATTATATTTTATAAATAAAAATAAAATATAAAATATTTTTATTTTTTGAATATGGCCCAAATGAAAAACATATCTAACTTTATATATAAAAAATAATGTCAACTTTTTATTTATTGCGCATTATTTACAAAAAAAAAAAAAAAAATAGTCCTATAATATATTCAATATTTCTAAAAATGATCTCTTTTAAAAAAAACATGCTTTGAGTTTAGTTTTTTTAATTATTATTATTTCTTTTTAATTACATTATCAACTAATAAAAATTTGTTTTTTTATACTATCAATACAACATATTATTATAGTTCAACAATTATATTTTATTACTGTTATTATTTTTAAAGAGCAGTTTGCAGAATTGATGAAACAAGTGTTAAGAATGAGGATCTCGAAATGGTAGGTTACTGACGCTATAACAATATCGTCAACTTGCTTCCCAAAATTAAAAATAAATTTTTTTTTTTATTTACTTTTTGGCCAAATAAGTATTTGAAAATAAAACTAAAGTACTAGGGATTGATGCTGCTATAGTCAGAAATGATGTAAAGTTTGCTTGAAGTCTTGATGAATGGTGAGGATCATTTGGCCAAATTATTGAACTAAAATGAGTGCTATTTGATATAGTTCTCAATTTATACATCCAATACTGAAAATAAAAATATTTTTATTAAAATAATTTGCAATTTTTGTAGAATTGTTATAAATAAACCCATCATATTTTAGCAAAATAGAATTTAATTTCCATACATTTTTAAATATATGATAATATATATAAATATATATGAATTGAAAATGGTACAAATTATACTTGAAATTACAATATTAAATATATAGTCACTGTATTAACTATATTAAATAATAATAATACTTACATCATGTGCAGTCATAAAAAAAAACCATGGCAATAAAAGACAAGTCCCAAGAACATAAAATATTATGAATCCTAAATAGTATCTGTAAGAAATATGTAATATATATATTTATTTATATTGTTAATTGTAATTATGCCATTTATAAAATGTATATATATAAAACATTTATTATGAATAAAAAATATAAAATTATATACTCTATTATACTAGTACAGTCTTACTATTTTCATTATAAAGTACAAATTTTGTCATCAAATTGTGTTAAAATCTCAATAATCAAAAGCGCTAAGTATGATTAAGTAAAACCCACAATTTTACTAAAAATATTTCTAGGTGATATAACATTTAGCTAAGCAAAAAGCAATTAAAACAATATTCAAATAATTTTAAGCCCATAAATGTTTTTAACCCTTTTAAAATAAAAAAAATAGTTAAGATAATAAAAAAAATTTTGTGCATTTAAATTTGATTTAATAAAAGCTTTTTTTATTGAACATAAACTATTAGAGGTTATCAATTATTTACCAATTTATTAATTTCATAGAAGTTTCTCTATATGTAGAAATCTTAGAAAAATATTCAAATTTTACCTTTTTTGTTATTAATAAATAATAATCACAAAAAAATTAAAGTTTTAGTTTATTGGTACATTGACGACAAAAATTAATTTATATGAGTTCAGATTTTTCTATTATATATAATAAACATCATAAAACATATTGGCCAACACATGACAGCTAAATACATTTGAAATATTTAATGTCTGTATAATATTAAATATATTACACTTTACAACCTAAAAAGCTATAAACTTAATACCTTAAGATTTACACATTCGCAATAATATTTGTGTAGTTTTAACCATTATATAATAAAAAAAAGTTAATATTTTCACTTAAAAGTAAAAAGATTTAACCATTTTAAAGTTTATATCTTTAAATAACATATAATTAATAAATTAAATTACCTATCTGGAGGTTTTAAAGGAGTGTTGCTATGTTCATTGACAATAATATTATCTAAATTTCTATCTAATACTTGAGGATTTCCAAACAATCTATTAGATCTATTTCCTGAATAAATAAGTGATTCATTGTCATTCATTTTTCTCTTGATTAAATAACTGTAATTATAGTAGTTCTATAGTTTTAAGTATTTTAATTAATATACACTTATTTTTGCATACCAATATGTTAGAACAATTCTAAATTATTCTAAACATTTTCATTCATATAAGTTTAATATATATAATAAATACAATACAGATCGTAATTTATAATGATAACCATAAAAAGAGATTTCATAAAAATGACTTTAGTTTGTTAACTTATAAACAACATATCCATTTATTTTTAAGTTCAGTAAAAAGCATATAAAAACAAATACGTCATTAATTATGTTTATTATTATTATCTTACAGAAATTATTCTAAAAAATTAATAAAAACTAGCACTGTTGGATTTTGTATAAATTTTAATTACGCACAATAGCACTTGCAATAGGTACAAAATTCAAAATGTATTTTATCATATTGATCTCTGAATGATTTATATACAATTTAGAAATAACAAATATTATTGTTAGTAATCTGAGATAAGAAAATAGGAAATTAAAACAAGTGGTTAGCGGTTTCAAAGATTAATTAAATGAAATAAATAATTTTTCGCTAAAATTTTTAAAAAAGTACTTTTAATATTAATAAAAAATGTGCAAATGGCATATATCTAGTTTTGCCTTAATATGTTTTGTAAAATAATGTTAAACTATTATNATATATCTAGTTTTGCCTTAATATGTTTTGTAAAATAATGTTAAACTATTATTTTATATGAGCACTTATAAAAATGATATACATGAATGTATTAAACCACGGTTTATTATCTTTAGCACCACGGCATGATAATAAAAGTCCTCAAAACTTAAATAAACTAACTTATGAAGTATTTTTTACATTATAGTTTTTAGTAATAGTTTAATTAATAATATTAGTTATAATATAACTAGTTTTAATTGTCTGTAAGTCAATAAAAATTAAGGTTTTATATAGTTCTTACTTATATTTAATTTTTTTATGTGTTAAAATTTTACTACCTAATTAATTCTGAAAACATGACAAGTCTTAATTTTCAAAGTATACCATTAAATAGCGTTGAATCAGTAAGTTTTAAGTGTAATTTACGAACAATAATTTGATTAATATTTGAATACTTATGGTTCATTACTTAATAAGTGCAATATTAATATAATAATATAATTAAGATTCTATTTATTTTATGTTAAACTTTTTGTACCAATATAAATATACTGAATTCCAACTTTAATTTAAATTGTATTTGAAATTCTGACACCCTCTAACTTTTTTTATCACTTTAATTAGTAAATATTAATACTTTAAAGAGTAGTTTTATACTAATATGATTTCAATTTTTTTCTAGCAATGGGAGACTTTGTATAATCAAGTAAGTAAAATATTTAAAATTAATGATTAGTTTTGTATGTATTAACTATAACATAGTTATTTGTTTAAACCATTTTAATATCAAATGATATTAAACAAATATTATAATTATAGTAACTTTAGTTTAAAATTTCAGTTAGAAAAATTTTGAATAATTTTTCTATATTTAGTAGATGATTCCATAATTACGCCTCACAAAAAATCTTAAAAATATAATATTAATCATTATTTTATAATAATGGATCTTTTTTGAACTGTTTCATATAAAAAATTATTCTGTTATCATTCTGTGTACCCTAACTATCTACTTTTGCTCTTCTAATAATCCCATTATTTTTAAACCATCAAATTTAGTCAATTGAAAATACATTTTTTGTTTGAAAATGGTTTTTATATTTTTTAATTTTGAATGAGTTATAGATGTTTAAAGTTTAAAAGAAATATTATGTGTACTTATTTTTAAAAGACGGCAACATTATCATGTTGTATATCAATAATCACTGCAGGTTTATTGAATTATGATAAACTCTACACCTCTATTGTATTATATACCGTTATCATTTATCAACTAATAATGATACAGTCTTTTAAAAATAAGTATGGATTTTTTCTGATACCTTAATTTTAAACAACTTTAATTAGTTGAAATTCAAATAATATAAAAAGATTAAAGATAAATTTTTTTTCCAAAAGAAAAAATCTGATGATATAAAAAAAATTGAGGTTGTCGTTTGAAAATCAAAAGTTAATTTGAGTTTAGAGTATAAGGGATAATAGCAGAAAACTAATTTTTCATATTAAGCAGCTCAACAAATATCCATTGTTGTTCAAGAAATAAAATAATGATTAGCTCTAATATATTTGAAGATATTTTGTGTAATGTACTTAAAAATCAACTTGTATATGTTCTTTTCATTTATCTTCAGTATCATTCCTTTTGACAGTTTGATAGAAAATTTATTTGTTTTATTTATTTATAAAATAAAATGTTCTTTTTTAAAAAGAATTATGATTTCACTTAGAATCATTGGACAATATCTTAAATGGTAAATCAAACCCATCTTAACTTTAAATATAATATTTTCACACTGAGTTACATAATTACANTAACTTTAAATATAATATTTTCACACTGAGTTACATAATTACAGAAAAATGTTAAGGGATATAAGTACCTGTGTAGTTTATATGATTTTCAAAGATTTTTAGTTTTAGTTATATTTAGTTTTTAAATATATTTATAATATTGATTACTTTAATATGTTTAGTTTGACAAAAACAGAGATGGAAAAATTTCAATATCAGAATTATATAAATCATTAAAAGAAGGAGTAGGTGATCAATACAATATACCCTCAAAATGTTTAAAATCTATTGCTCTAGCTGTTGATCGTGATCAAAATGAATATATTAGTTTTAGAGAATTTTTAAATTTTGTGAGTTTAATATATATAAAAATATTCTGTTTAATTCCAAAAAATATTATTTATTTATTTAAAATTATCAATAGTTATTTTGTTTTAGATGGAAAATCATCCTGTAGCTAAAAGCTTAACTTCAAGCGTACTTAATAAATATATACATTATGCTATTGTACCAAGAGGTCCTCCTAGACTAAGATCTGTTGGCTTAGATCATACCGATGGTGATTACGAAGATGAGTATTCTTGTAACCCTCCCGCCTTATGCATGATTCTTGTTAGCTTAATTGAAGTAAGCAAAATTAATTAAAAATATTAAATAATAGTATATTGACTGTTTGATAGTAATTTCTTAATACTTTTATTTTTATTAGATATTTATTTTTACTTGGGATGTTTTGAAATTACATACAACCGAATCAATTAGAGGACCAATGGCATCTACATTTATTTTTAATCCTCATCGTAGACATGAAGCTTGGCGCTTTCTTACTTATATGTTTGTCCATGTTGGGTAATAGTTTTACATGTTTGGTAATGAAAATAAATCACAACATAGCTTTTTTTTATAGGCAAACACATTTGATTGTTAACTTAATTGTTCAAGTTCTATTAGGTATTCCTTTAGAAATGGTGCATCGTGGCTGGCGAGTAGTTTTAATCTATTTGTCTGGTGTCTTGGCTGGTTCATTAGCAACATCTGTATCTGATCCTTCAGTGTATTTAGCAGGTGCTTCAGGAGGTGTTTATGCATTAATTACAGCTCATGTTGCCACTATAATTATTGTAAGAATTGTGTATTTATTTATTTAATCCGACATAGAACAAATTATTTAATTTATTAGAGCATATAAAATAAAAATAGAAGAATATTAACTAAATTATTTTATCAATTAATATTTTAGAATTGGTCTGAAATGGAATTTGGTATTTACCAACTATTGGTATTCTCTGTGTTAATAGTTTTTGATACAGGATCATCTATTTATAACCGCTACTTTGTGGAGGTGGATAATCAGGTAAAAAATATACTTTGTCATCACACTTATTATTAAATCAGCAGTGTTTTTTTTTTAATTGTGAAACAAATAAATATATTTTATATGTCTGTTAATGCTCTACAAAATAAAACTATTATACCTATTACAAATTTTATCTTTTAAACAATTAAATATTTTAAAATTTATTTCTTTTTTTAAAGGATTGTCATATTTTTTAATTGTATAATTTTTTTATCATTTATATACACATTTGAAGTTCTATAATTTAAAATTATTGAAAGTATAATGAATATGATTTTCAGATTGGCTATACTGCACATTTAGCTGGTGCTATAGCAGGTTTGCTTGTTGGAGTATACACATTACGCAATCTAAATGTTAAACCGTGGGAGAAAAAACTGAGTTGGATTTTTTTCACAGTTTATATTATTTTAATAGGATCAGCAGTCTTATGTAACATTGTATTATCTGATTATTTCTCCAAAGAAAAATATTAAGTGTTATATTGCAATATTTTAAATTACTAGTGTTAATTTTGAAGATCAATATTTTTATGGTATTATCCTAGTATTATTTTTTGAATTATTTAAAATTTTGAATAAGCACCAGATGCTTTTATTTCATAATTTATTACTATTAAATATTTTTCTATGCTGCATTGATAAAAATGCATTTATAAATAAGTATTATTTTTATATGTAGTATTTATTAGAATTCTTATTTTTCACCAATGAAAATATATTTTTATATGCCGTAAATTTCATAGTTTATTTGTTTATTTTTTGTTAGAAATTTATTTTACTTAATCAAAAAGTATTTTATTAAAACTTGTTTGAAATGCATTTAATATTAGAATAGTGATTAACTATACAAAAAGAGTTGTTTGTTGCAATGTGTTAAATAATAAATTTGATTAAAACATTAATTATTTAATATAATTAGTACACCAATCTTGAGCTTTTAATTAAAAAACATTAATTTTTTTATAATTTAATTTTCAACAAAACTCAATTCTTACAAAGACTAGAAAATTTAAAATACCCCTTATGTCATCTGTTTATCATTAAAAAGGAGTGGAAAAAGGTCATTATAATAGACGTTGTTTAGTGCAATTGTAAATAATATTTTTATTTTAAAAACGAAAATTAAATGGTAGTTTATTAATATTTATATTAAAAATTATAATTTAAAGAAAATTGAAAAAAAAATGTTCTGATTAGCTTGTCCAATAAATTGTGTAACCAATTAAAAAAAATAATTTGTTCTCTAATAAAGAAATTTAAATGAAAGAAATAATTATAGTACTAGAAATTTTTGAGAATTATTTATATTATTAAACATTGTATAATTGATTCATCCTTTCAAATAATGTTAATGGTAACAAGTATCCAAAACGTCATTAACCAATTAATAATCACTAGCAAGATGTAGGACACCTTCTCGAAACAACTAGATATAAATTTTATGTGTTCATATTATGATTGCATACATAAGTCCACACAAGGGCTACCTGGGTCAGCTGCCATAGGGAGCAATGTAAAACTCCATAAGGAGTAGTGATGAAGCTTGACGGCAACTAGCCTCCCATTGCAAAAATGACTATTCATATAATATTTTTCTTCGTCAGAAGTCTATTCCAAATGCATGTCCCTTCATCTGCGTAGCTGTATCTTAGAACTTTTTGAATATACTTCGACTGTATTCAAAAAGATTAGACGGGTCATACAAGGAATGCAGCAACCAATTCAGTTTTTCAATCAAACGATGGTTTCTGCAGTGATNAATTCAGTTTTTCAATCAAACGATGGTTTCTGCAGTGATCGGCTCAAACAAGATAGAGGAATTTTTCGCAGCAGACAATTATTTCAAAAAAAGTATAAATCCTTTTGCCGACATAAATGACATTATTATTATTAAGCCTGTTTCAAATATTTAATTTGCTTTAGAATAGTATCCCATCGAATTTATATACATATAAATATTAAATAAGACTTAAAATTTAATCACCGAAATTCGTAGGATTAATAATTTTTTAATAGTAGTTATACTCAATAACTTAAATTGAATTATCATACATAGTTTTTGTATGGGTGGCTCTCAAAAATCGAATGTAATAATAATAATAAATAATAATTGACTTTTCATATACTTAAATATGCCCCAATAATATTGCCACCATCTTTTGCAAGAAGGGATTATGTGATTTTATTACTAATTTTAATTCAGTAAAAAGTTTATATTCAATAGTTTAAAAAGTTTTAAGTTTAAAGCACAAGAAATTTTGTCTTAACCATTCAAAGAATTTCTTCTTTTTATATTCAAAGAATTTTGAAATCCCATCTGATAAAACACAAAACATGATCTAAATTTTACCAAGCAACCCAGTTTTATGAAATAACAAGATAAATAGGTAGAATTGGGTTACAATATTTATTTTCCAATAAAAACTAATTACAATAAATATTAAATAATTTTTTTTTATTATTATAAATAATAAGAAATAATCTTTAGTAAAATTATCCATTCAAGTCAAATCAAAATCACAACACAACAGTCAACAATTAAAATTACATAAAATGTTCAAATACAATATAGTCATTTTTTATATTATTTAATACATTTGGTTTGGACTTTTTTTACCTTACACAACAAAAATATAAAAAATTATTATATGAAAATGCAATGGTCAATTGAAAAAAAAAATTGAAAAAGTTTTTAAAAATCATTAATTTTAATAATACAATTAACTTTTTTTTAAAGGAACTTTATACTATACTAGTTAAATTAATAAAACAAATGAAATAGGACTATATTTTAATTACTAGATTTACTATATAACAGTAAGTAGGATTTGCTCAACAATACTTTTTTGTTCATTAAATTACATTATCAGAGTATCTAATTTTACAAAAGAAATAATTTAAATTTATTAAAATAGTGTTGCACTCTAGAAAATATTATTATTTGATCGATTCAGTAATAATAAAATACCCATTCCAATAAGAAAATATTACAATTACAATATAACAATAATTTTACAAAGATAATATATTATTAATTAATAAGATACCTTTTAAATATATAGAGTGATTGTTTAACTATGACTCATACAATATTTACAATATGGAATATAATATAATTTTTTCTTTCATAATTTAATAATACTATACATTCTATAAGTTTCCCAAAAAAATTAATTCTATCCTCTAATTTCCTCTTTAAAATTTTATTATTAGATTTTTTTTTAAGGAAATATATATGTTTAACAAACTTGCAAATAGAAAATGATCTATCTAAAATAATGACTCGTCAATAACAATTTTTGGGTCATTCATTTGGAAGTTATTAACACTTTTATTTCAAAAGTATTAACACTTTACTATAAAGACTGGTTGTAAAACACGGCTTTGTTTATTTTTATATCTAGATATTAATAAACAGTACCACTCTTTTTGAATTGTTATAAAAATTCTAATATCTTTTAAAATACTAGTTTAATAGTTCTTATCAATCAGTCATTTTATTAAATAAATCATTTTCTGGTTAGTAAGTTGCTTAAACATATATGTTTACATTAAAAAACTAAAATTGATAAAATTTTAAGCAAAGAGGGGGGATAATGACAAATTGTTTCCTGAAAATTATACATTAAAGGATTCTTTTAACTTCTGAAAAGTAAAAAATTTCATTATGCTTTATATTAAAAAAAAAAATGACATGGGTCATAGTTAACTCTTTATGTAAAACAAAAAAATTAATGAATATCAATTACAATTATTAACTTAGCTTAAATAATAATACTACTTTTTAGTGATGTTTTAAATAATATATGAAGTTAATTCTTTAAAGATATTTAGATTTATGTAAACATGTTTGATGAAAAATAAAACAAAAATATATAAATTAAATGAAACTAAAAAAGATAAGTTAATATATAAGAATATAAATTAATCTTTAGTAAAAAAATAAAAATGTGTATTTAAGTAAACTGTCATAAATGTATTTGAAACAAAAAAATTTAAAATCTTTGGATAATATTGTATGAGGTATGTAATTAAATAATTATAGTTGAAATATTTTGATGATATTTTGTATGTTGCAATAATAAATTTTTTTTTTAAATTAGTTGATAATATAATACATTTCTCAACAAATTAAAATAAAAAAATTCTATTATTAAATTGATAGCCTTTAAAATAAGTTTTGTATTATCGCAATAAAAATAAAACAGTAATACTAATATAGATATAAGAAAGTAATACTACAATCACAGTCTAAGAGTACACATTTTTAATAAAAAAATGATAGTAATAAATAAAAAAATAACAAAGAGTAGATTAGTATAAAGTCAAGTAACTAAATTATAAGTTATACATAACAAAGTTGAAATAATACTTTAAATATATTTTTTGTGGTTAGGAAAATAAAATTACTATCATTTTAAAATAAAGTTATACAAAATTAGGGATTTAACAAATGTTATAAAATAATAAAACATCCATGTAAAACGATTCAAAACTANTTATAAAATAATAAAACATCCGTGTAAAACGATTCAAAACTAAATTTCTCAATTATGCAGCATTTAATAATAATAAAATTTAACACTTAAGTCCAATTTTATAAGAAATTTATAACATGATGCGTTTAGATGAAATGTCATGTAAACTGAATAACTGGTAAGGAGTAAAAATATCACTCAACTGATGAATTGATTCACAAGATATTCTATAATATATAAAATGATAAAAAATTAAATATGAAATAATATTATTAATGATTGTGTGAAGCTGAGAAGTTTTTCTTTCTTGCATGAGAAATAAAAATTATAATAAAAATTCATAACTTTGTTACTGTGCAGTTATTTAAAGATATTCACATTAATTTTAAATAAGGCAGTGTCTAATAATTGATTTTGAAATTGTGAAATATTTTTATTCAAATATTCAGATACTAAAAATTGCATTTAATACAAAATATAAAATTTTAATCCGACTCTAAAGTACATAAAAAATTGATCAACAAATATAACTAGACTAAAGAACTTATTTTATTTATTTTTTAAAATATTTGAAAAATATCTAAACTCCCTTATTAACTATATTTTTTAGTTATTTTATATTTTTATATAAATATAAAAAGTATATTGATTTTACATACATGGTTGTACATTCTACAATTGTTTGTCTATAGCTGCAGCTTCTTGCATCCATTGTTCAATTTCATGCCTATACATTCTTCGTTGTAAAACTTGGCGATTTCTTGGTCTACTTCCCAAGAATAATATTTTACCCTATAATATGATTAAAATTATAACATATTATGGCAAATTAAAATTTGGATAAATTCTAGAATATGCACTCATCCTTTGAAAAAAATTAAAAATAGAGACATTAAAACTCAATGTGAAATGAATTGTATCATGTATTTAATTATTTAAGTATCTTATGGTATCAACTAATGAGTACAAATAAGACTGACTATTTGTTAGGTTATAGAATATTATTAAAATTCAGCTACCTTTTGTAGTCTAAATTTTATTTCTTAAAACTAAAAGATACTAGATGTAAACACAAAAATGTTGTCATGTCATAGGTGGGGTTTTTGTTCTGTTAATGAACTAATATGCTATCAATATAATAATCAAAAACATAAATACATATATTTTAATACTTAATATTCTAATAAAAAAAAATTACTTACAACACCAACAAACATATCTGATCTATACTTTTGTAATGCTTGGAAATCTTTGACATAACTCATAACATCTTCCCATTTTAATTCAACTTCTTCATGAAGAAGTTTTTCCTCTTTGTAAATAAAAAATGATTTGAAAATAAATATATAAATTATTTAATAAATTGAGATTGAAATAATAAAAAACATACCATCTCTTTTTGTAGTTTGTTTTTTGTACTGAATTCGGAATCTAAACGCTTCTAAAACTGAAGCTACTACAATGGTTAAAACTACCATGGTAAAAAGATAAAAAAGTACAAAGTATGCTCTACTAGCTGCATGAACTTTAGTTGCATAACCATTCATCACAACAAACCAATTATTCACAACAGTGAGTTCAAATAGTGTGACAAGACTTACAGCCAAGTTAGGAAATGTATTCAAGTAATAATATCCTGATTTATCTGGTGTATACTTATAATATGTTTCAATATTTGTGCCACTATAAAAAATGTGTTACATTTAATATGTTAAAAAACTTGAATAAAAAAAAATAATTTAAAATATTACTTGCAACAGTTTCTCATATCATAACCAGCAAATAATTCCATTCCAATAATTGCAAAGAAATAATACATAACTAGCATAACACATCCAACAGATTTTATTAATGGTGATAAAATGGCCATAGTACCAATGATATCTCGGTAACGCTTTTTCAATTTAAATAATCTCAATAGTTTTAAAGGTCTAAAAACAACTACAAAGACAAAATTTGGAAAAAGTCTTAGAGATACTACAGCAATTAAACCACCAATTGTTACAATAAAGTCATACAAGTTCCACCCTGATGAGTAATACCGCTCAAATCCTAATCCTAAAATTTTCAGAACTACTTCTATACTGAAAACTAAAATAAATTATTAAAATTTTTTATAGTATAGAAAAAAAACATTGTATTTACAAGCTAAAAAGAAACATGTATCCCATCCACCACTGAATGCAAGTATTGATTCATTCATATTTGGATATGTATGAACACCTCGTTCAATCATTGCTATACCATTCATTACTGTTAGTACATCTAAATCACAAATATACTCATAAATTATACATAGAAACATAACAATAGTCAGTAAAAACTTTACAAAATATATGATCAAAATAGGACCATGAAATAATAGAATTTGCAGTTTTGCATAGTCTCTGAATTGCAGGAGGAGCAGTAAAATACCAAGGTGTGTCCATTGTTTGAGGTTGCCAGGTCATCATTACAGCATCATAGACAGAATAAAACTCATCAATAGTTAAAGAGCCTGTTGCACTGGTGTTTAAAAATCTGAACATAACTATTATGTCCCGATTATCTAAAAGGAAAATTCAATTAACATTAACATTTTTTCAANATATTTTTTCACTCAATATTATAGCTACTTTTTTTAGGAGAATAATATCTTATCAATCCTTCAAATTGAGGAAATTCCATTTGATTGGGATTTTCTTTAGTTAACAATAATTTAAAAGCATTTTGGCATGCTTGACGTTTATGTAAAAGTAGTTTTCGAAATTTATCTCTTTCAATACTAGTGAATGTTTCATATACAACAGCCAACATCTATAATAAAACAAAATTATTACATTTAAAACTTATATTTATATAAGTATCTATTATAGCATACTAGTTCATATTAAAAAAATACTAACTAAGTTCATAAGAAGATATAATACTATGCATAAATATGATATGAAGAATAGTGAATACCATTTAGATTTAGAATAAGCTGGCATCATTATATCAGGAAAACTAAAAATAATTTTATAATTATAAAACAATTTTTGGTAAAATAAAATTTAAAATTACTTGGCTGTAGTTAGTAAAACAAACATATTAACAAAGCTGTTGAATAATGTGTCAAAATGATTATGTAAATCGGTACAACTTTCAAATAAATAATATCCTAGAACCGAATATACAGTAACGAAAAAAAATATTAGAAGTAACATATCAAATATTGGTGGTAACGATTGTAAAATTTGTCTAATAAATCGTCGAACTCCTCCAAGATAATGGCTATCAACTAAAAATATTGGTCGTAGAGCTCGTGTCACTCGAAAATGAGATGTTTGGCGAATCAGTACAACAAATGCTTCTAAAATCATTATAGCTAATGTAATGCACTGAAATAAACAAAGAAATTTTCAGATTAATAACAAAATGGTAATTAAATACTTTTTGGAAGAAATTTATCCTACAATAATAAAAAAATTAGTAGATGACAATAATAATGAATTAAAATTATACAAGTGTCCAAAGAGTAAGGGAAATGGTATTACAGTTCCCGTTATTTGTTGATTCATATATTTCCTTCATTTTTGAACACTATATAAAACTTGGATAACATAATTGGTTAAAAATAATACATACAAGGCCACACATTAGCTCAATTATGTACCTTCAACATGGTCCGTTTGTGTTTTAAAATGGTTAACCAGCCCATCCATCTAAGTTTTAAAGCCAATCCAAGTCCAATTACTCCAAGGGCTAACAGTTCAATGATGCTATGAATGGCAACTGGCATCTATATACAAAAACATTCATAATTTAACAGTTTTTTAAAAAATATTCAAATTAATACATTAAGTTATAATTTAATTTAAGAATAAAACAGATTTTATTACATTCATTGTTTTAATTTGATTATATAATATAAACAGAGAATATAATACATACCAAGTCATTTCAAAAAACAGAAATTTTTTTAAAGATTATTCTTTTTATAATGATTAACAAAAATATCTCATATATTATTTGAATGTAAAAATCTTTAAAAATACTTTAATTTATAAGTATTTTATTTACCAAAAATACTATAATGTTGATGGTATTGTAATATTTTTAGGTATTTCACACTACTCCCTTCTATACCATATAACACAAATAATTCAAAAAAAGAATTAATTGATTAGTCAATTTTCATTCATAATAATTGTTTTTAATAAAAAAGAAAAAATGTTTTTATGTTTCTAATGATTCTTCTTTTCAATTCAGTATTTAAAAATATTTTTATGACATTTGAGTAAATTATTTTAATTTTCTAACTTTTAAAGATTAGCTATCATCAAATTATTTATCATAAATTAATTAATAATTACAAAGTGTGACAGAAGAGTAACAAGACAATTTAAATAAGTGGTTTATTTTTAAAATTTTACAATTTAATGAATAAAATCTTCAAAGTAGCTTTCTTTAGAAACTACAAATTATTCCATATGTTGCTAATATTCTCGAAATTAGTGCTGCTAACTACTTCCAGTAAGCCCTTTAAAAGTTTTGTTGTTTTCATTTTTACATCATCAAACATTTGAAAATGGGTTCTTTTTAATGAAATTTTAATTTTTGGAAATAAGAAGAAATCACAAGGTCTAATGAGTGGAGGGGTGTTTAAGTATAGAAATATTTTTTTCAGTCAATAAACATTGAATTGAAAATGCACTATGAGCTGAAGCATTGTGCTGATGAAGAACCCAGCCGTTCTTCCACAGTTCTGATCTCTTTTTTCTAAGACATTTTCTCAAATAATTAATACCTCTTTATAATAATATTAGTTTACTGTCTTTCCACTAGGAATCCATTTAACCAAAATTATTTCTTTAATGTAAAAGAAAATCATGAACAATGCTTTGAATTTTGACTTTCTCATTTGCATTTTTTTTATACTTGGGGAAGTTGGTGTCTTCCAATGCAAGGATTAATTTTTCATTTCTGGATAGTATGTGAAAATCCATATTTCGTCACACGTAATAACATTATTTAAAAAAGACAGATTATCTATTAAGATTTTTAAAGTATTTGAACAAACCTTTTTAAGATTCAATTTTTGATCTAATATCAATTTTTTAGGAACTATATTGGCACATACTTTTTTCATGTTTAAATTGTAAACTAAAAATTAAGTAAAATAAAAAAGCACTATCAATATTAACCACCTCTGCTATAGTCTTAATACTTATTCAACTATCATGCCATATAATTTTGTAGATTTTTTCAAAGTTTTCATATGTTTTTGATGTAGTAGGAAGTCCAGAATGATTGTCGTCTTCTATTTTCCACTATAAAATCTTTTGTGCTATTTAAAAATGCGAAATCTTGATAGANAAAATCTTTTGTGTTATTCAAAAATGCGAAATCTTGATAGGCAATCCTCACCATGGACTTCACTTAACATCCAAAATGATTCTGTAGAATTTTTTTTTAATTTAACAAGAAATTTAATGTTAACACATTGTTCAGTTTTAAAATCTAAAATTTTCCGGCAATATAGTCAAACATACACTAGTAACAAGGCTAGTACCATAAAATAAAATGAAGCGATTTTATCAATACTCATAGCAATCTCAGATAAATGTTTCCTAATTATATTTCAATTATCACTTTATAGATAATGTTAATAATTTAGTTTATATTTAAAAAATCTCGTTACTTTTGTGTCACACCTCGTATATTAATTAATAATTTTATAATTACTTCTAAAGGAGGTGTAGCTGGGTCTTCAGCAAAAGCTAGGATTATAAGAACAAATGATGTAGCTAAATCCATGCCATAATACCAATTATTATGAACTAATAAGTAAGCTGGAAGAGCTTCGGGTTCATGAGGATGAGAATTGAACTTTTCATTGTTTTCTCCTTCCTAAAATATATATATATGTAAAATAATAATTTATCAATTGAATAAAGAATTAACATACATCGTATATTTGATAAGTAAATTATTGAAGATAGATATCACAATATAATAATTTTTGGAGTGAAACTTCTTTACTGAGGATCAAAAGAAAAAGAAAAAGATTAACACGCATGACAATGTTTGGATTCTATTGTTCTATGCCCATTATATCTTTTGTAACNTTGGTGAGAGCTGAGAAAAATAGATAACAGACACAAAAAAAAAACACATCATAGTAAAATTAATACCTTCTCAGCTTCGCATCGAAGCTAATAATTAAAATAAAATTTTTAAGTGTACATTTTATTTTATCCTAATAAAACCAAATATAACTAAGAAGTTTCACTTCATCCACATATATTAATAACACCTTTTTTTATTTTATTATTTATAAAGATATATTTTACTTCTAAAAAAATAGCTGCTTCATGATAATTCATTTCCCAAAATTGATCAATATCAATTCTACGATCACCATCACTAAATATTACATCTAGTCGCCCATCAAAATGACCTCTTAAATCTATATTTTCTCCATCTTCATTTGGAATAGTTGATTCATTTATACTTAATGGTATATCACCTTTTCTATCTATAATCATAACACAGAATATTAGTAAAACAATGTTAATGAATACTAAGTCCTAGGTATTTACTTGTTGGTGATTGGGAATGGTAGGAGTTAACAATATCATCTTCAAATCTTGAATAACCATCTGCCATTTTCTCTAATTAATATTATTGTTTTAAGGCTCATAAATTCTAAATTATTCACTTTCTGAGGTTCAATTCATATTTTTAGAGTAAATCATAATATTGAAAAAATTGTCAGATTTTTAACAGTAATCATTACGATTGTAACGTGAATTTGAATATTTTATTATCTCTGAAGTGCTGACATAATGACATAAAGATGCTTTAAATTTAAAAAAATAAGTAGAATAGCCAACAGTAAATTTATGCAAATTATGTAATACTTTGCAATTGTATGTGTAAATAATTGATGCGTTACACTTATGAGATGGAATTTATTTAAAACTATAAATTAGTATACAACGATTTTATTGTAAGTGTAATTGATCTAAGTAAACAAAAAAGATAAGTAAGAATATTCATCAACGAATTGATAAAAATTCAATATTTAAAATATTATTTTATAATGATAATGTTAATCAAGTAATCGCAGAATTCTAATCGGTCTAAGAAAATAATATTTGATAAAAATCGTACCAGACTAGCTGTTCTAATTACAAGATGTAAAAAAATATAAGAAATAAATTTTTCATAAAAAACATGAAATAATATTTGAAAAAACCGGTTTATTAATTGAATTAGTAAAATTAAGACTTATAAAATTATGTTTGTTAAAAAGGAATCACCAAAAATATCTTCAAGAAAAAAAACAGCATTGCCAACAATACATAAATTTATAAGTTGGCTGCTTATATACATAACCTAAAACTTTACTATGTTGATTTGAATTCAATAACAAATCAGCATCGGGTTCTTTTAGGTAACTTAGTGTAAGTGTTGTATTATTCTGGCGACAATTTCAAAGTAAGTGAGCTCTTTTATCCATTTTAATCCATAATATTAATTAAATAATTCTTAATATATAATAATTAATATTGTTTCTAGTATTTTCTTGCTAAGAATATTCTTAGAAACAATTCTGAAAGTATTTCAAGTGTTAATAGTTGTTTTTCTTAAAATTTACAAAATTAGAAATAATTGATATAATGTAATAATTGTTTAAATTATTAATCTGTTAATTAGAAAGATCGTATTATTTATTTTACTTTTTCTGTAGTATTCTATTGCTGAATGTTTTTTTACATAATTGTATTATGCCCAGTATTTGAACTGCTGATTATGTATAATTTATAAATATGTATAATGCTCAACCTATTCTACTTTTAAATTATTCTAAAAATTATTAATAGATTTTGCTAAGTTCTTTAGTTATTATTTTTATGGGGAGAGGAATATTAAATTTATTTATTTTAATATTGCCAAAAATATGTTTTTGCAAATTCGACATAAAATCTTAATTATATTATTTTTATAGATGGCTAAGGCTAAGGAAGTAGTCGCTTCTAATACACCTGGGTCTACTGATCCTAAAAAGAAGTTAAGACCTAGCAAAGTCAAGAGTTTGGCTAAACATCAAGAGAAAAAAAAGGCTAAAGCAGCAAAAGGTGTCGTACAAAAGAAAACTAAACCAAATTTAGCTAGTGGCACTGCTACATGGAAAGTAGTGTACAAAAGTGGAACTTGGCGTTTTGTTCACCGCCCAACTGAAAAAAAATTGCATGCCAAAGCAAGAGCTGCTGGAAAGCCAATTGAAACACCAGTAATTTTAACTAAATGCTATCAATTATTTAATATTTTTATTAATTTATTTAATCATTTTTGTAGAAAAAGAAAAAATCTGTTATTGTTAAGCCAATCAAGGGTGAAAAGAATGGTGAAACTCGCTTAGTGCATACTGTTAAACGAAAAGCCTACTACCCAACCTTGAAAAAGTAAATGTTTTAATGTTATAACAGAGTTACTTGTTATTAATTATATGTTGGTATAGTAATACTAGTTACAGTGAATTATTATTATTAAGTTTAATATTAATGTGTTAAACCTAAAACAATTAGTTCTTGAAATTTAATTTAAAACATTTTTAAATGTTCAAAATAACAATTTTAAAGTTATACCATTTATCTTAAAAAAAGGTAGTGCGATGTAATTGAAGGTGATATGAAAACTTCTAGTCTATGTATTGATGATGTGAGATATAACTTTAAGTGGAAGTTTATAATACGGGTGGTTGGCCAACCCCAAATAATTGGTATAAACATGAACGATAAGAAAATATCAATAAAATTAAATGTTTTATGTTCTTACTTGCACTTCTAGTTCAATGATTCCTGTTTAGATTATATTTAATATTAATTTATATATAATGGCTTATAACTTATTTTATTATTTTTTTAGACTAACTCTAATTTTAATTAAAATTCTTTAATTTATATAATTTTTGGATTATACATTCAAAAGTACTTTTGCACAAAAATTTTTTACAGAAAAATTAATTTCAAATTAAAAATCAATTAATTTTTTTTTTTATTAAGGCAAAATGAATTAAAATTAAAATACATCTTTTAAATTAATTTATAATCAAAAATTAATAGATTTTAGTTAATTTTAGCTTCAATGCAAAGCTGAGATGATATTAATTTTACTATGATGTGTTTTTTTTTTTTTTTTTGTCTGTTACCACTTTTTCAACTCTCGCCGAACCAATTTCTTTCAACTATATGTCAAAAGATCTTAAATCATATTTAGTCAAAGACATTACTCTCAAAAATTGAAAAAAATTTTCCTCGTTCCCTGTAAATGGAAGAAATCTCCAAATAAATTACAAATTTAAAAATCGCTAATTTTCGAAATTTTTTCAATTTTTTTTAGTTAAAATTGCCATAACTTTTTTAAAAATAACCAAATCAATATAATTCTTTATATATATATACAAGATGTCTTTACCTATCATTTGGTATATATTTTTATAAATCTGACCTCCCACAGGGGGGATTTAAAAGACAACTTTTTCACAAAAAATTAACTTTTGAAAGTCTGACACTTATATATATCTTAAATTAAAGATAATGTAATATACTTTATTATTGAAAAAAAAATTTTTTTTTGTATATATGAAACGGACATTAAATTTGGTAATTAACAATTAACAAATTTTGTAAAAAAATTACAATATTAAATATCAATTTCATACTATATTTAATTTCCATAGTAAATATTTATTCTTATATTACATTTATAAATCATATAACTTGATATAAATAAGAAAATAGAAGATCATGTTCTTTTGGAATAATCCACCAATTTTTTAAAGTTAAACTACAGGTTTGCATAGAAGCCTTTTTTATGATAGTGATTTTAATAACTGTCAGATATCATCTATACTGGACCCAACTATGCTATGTCCCCACTGTGCTGGGTTTTTATACTTACTATATAGGTGTCAGTAAGGAAACATTTCTTTTCTTATTGTTTATTGAAATTGATCTGTTTTCTTACTTACTGAACACTGTATATATTTAAATATATTGAACCAGAGTCGCAGATTATACACATTGAAGTATTTCTGTGCTAAAGAGTGTTCATAAAAAAATTTCTTTTATGTTTATGCACCATTTATGATGTTTCATATTTGGCCACAAATAAATGAAACAACTTAAAAACTTAAAAATTATGTTTTAAAAGCTTTGTTTTTCAAATTGAACCAGAGTCGCAGATTATACACATTGAAGTATTTCTGTGCTAAAGAGAGTTCATAAAAAAATTTCATTTATATTTATGCACCTTTTGTATTAATTATGTATAAAATGGACACAAATAAATGATATAATATTTTTTTAATGTTTCAAATATGATTCTTAATATAAAAAATGAGTTAGATTTTCTAAGCTTATCTTTTTTTTAATTGATTTTGAAATTTAAAATGTTTTTGATTTTTACTCTAAATATTCTTAGTAAATTTGATGTTATTATAAATTTTAATTAAAATTTATGTAGATTTTAACATTTTATTCATTATAATTTTTATATAAATATTATTTAATAAATAAAATTTCATGAAAAATAATTTTTTTTTAAATGTTTTTTTTAGGCCTAAGAAGCACAGATCTCGTGGACTCTTTAAAAATCACAAACGTAACACACGCTCTTCTTTGACTCCAGGAACAATTGTTATTTTGTTAACTGGTGTTCACAAAGGTAAACGAGCAATTTTATTGAAAGTACTTGATTCTGGTTTACTATTGATCACTGGTCCATTCATTTTGAATGCTATTCCTCTAAGACGTGTCCATCAAGGTCATGTAATTGCTACTAAGACTAAGTTGGATATATCCAGTGTTAAACTTCCAGAACAAGTTGACGATAAATATTTTAAGCGAGTTCAATTAAAGAAGAAACCTAAAAAGAATGAAAGCAAAAGCTTGTTTGTTGCTAAACCAAAAGTAATCTTATAAAAAAAATTTAAAAAAATGTATTAAAATTAATTTTTCATTTTTTATTGATAAATAGACCTATCGACCATCTGAGACTAGGAAGTCTGATCAAAAATTGGTAGATGCTGAAGTATTGAATATTCTGAAGAAACATCCAGCTAAAAAGTCACTTTTCTTGTACCTTTCATCAATGTTTGGTTTAAGAAATAACCAATATCCACACAGAATGCAATTTTAAGCAATCTTTGTGTATTAAGTTGTTTCTATTTTGTATGAATACATGACGAATATAATTGATTGTGTATTTTTATGATAATTGTTTTGATTTCCTTAATTCATTATTTTTATAAATAATAATGATTCTTCCAGAAACTAATATCAAATAAATTAATGCTGGAAGAGTAATTGCATTAAATTTTACTGTTATTATAATCTATCAACAGAAATATATTTCTCATTAAACAATTTCCTAGAAAACCGACACTTTTTTTCGTCAAAATACAATAAATAGAAGTTTTAACAAAATGAACTAAATTCACTTACGAATATTGCACACAAAAATTACCAAACAATTTGTTAAATTAGAGTTAAGAAATAGTTTTGATTTTTAGTTGAATATCAATTTAGAAAAATCCATCACAGTGGGTCGCGGCACAGTGGTGATGTGGCATAGTTGGATCAAGTATAATGATATCTGACAGTGATTAAAATCACTATAAAAAAAAACGCTTTGATGCAAATCTTTAGATAGTGTATAATTAAAAAAAATTGGTGGATTATTCTAAAAGCTACATGATCTGCTAGTTCCTTATTAATATCCTGATTAAGATAAAGTATGTCGAATGAAAGAGGGATATAAATATTATTTCTCATAAAAAAATTGTGTGGGGCTATACACTTTTCAATAAGTTATAGCATTATAAAGTTAAAAATGCAATTAATAAAATCGAGAATTTTCACACAAAAATAGCATTCGGTAGTCATTTTTAACATGAAGAAAAAATAAAGTCCGAAATTTTTTATTCAATTCCGAAATATTCAACGAAGGTATTTGAATGCCGTACTCTGAGTGTGAAACTCTGAATTGTAAGCGACTCATCAATCATACATCAAACCGATATATGGATAAAAAGGACAATTTTGTATAGTTCTATACAGCTCTTTTAACGTAGGAGGCAAAATATTCAAAAAATAGCTAGTTCAAATTTTAAAGTTATTTTTCTCGAAATCAAAGAAATAAAAAAATTTATATATGTTTAACTTTTTATACTATGTCAATTAGATTGATATCATATTTATGAAAATCACTGTAATCCCCTTATAATAAAATAAAATAAAATCAAGAATTTTAACACAAAAATAGCATATTTTTGAATACGGTAGCTATTTTTACTATGAAGACAAAATAAAGTCCGAAATTTTTTTTTTAATATTAAAGTATATTACATAAGCTTTAATTTAAGATATATATAAAAGTGTCAATATTTCTGGAACACCTTCAAAAATTAGGATGAAAAATTTCTACTTTCTATATGCATTTTTATGTTTTGAACCCCTCTTGTATAAAGGGAAATGGTCCGATTTAAAAAAAAATATGTCAAATTAAAGAGGTATACAAATATTATTTCTCATAAAAAAATTCTATTGATCCATACATTTTTCAAAAAATTATAGCGTTATAAAGTTAAAAATATGAAAAAGAATTTTTTTACAAAAATCGTATTTTAACTTCGATGCGAAGCTGAAAAGGTATTGTCGAAGACATTACCCTCAAAAATTGAAAAAATTTCCCTCGTTCCCCGTAAATGGGGGAAACCTCCAAAAAAATTACAAATTTAGTAATCGCTAATTTTCGACCAAATCAATATCATTTTTTTTTATAGATGCAAGATGTCATTATCTATCATTTGGTATATTTTTTTATAAATCTGACCCTAAACCTGCCCACAGGAGAAGATTTAAAATAACAACTTTTTAACAAAAAATTAACTTTTTCAACTTAACTTTTGAAAGTGTTGCGGAAATACTGACACTTTTATATATATCTTAAATTAAAGCTTGTGTAATATACTTTATTATGAAAAAAAAAATTTCGGGNCTTTATTATGTAAAAAAAAAATTTCGGACTTTATTTTGTCTTCACGGTGAAAATGGCTACCAAATGCTATTATTGTGTGAAAATTCTCAATTTTATTTTTTACATTTTTAACTTTAAAATGTTATAACTTTTTGAAAAATGTATAGATCAATACAATTTTTTTATAAGAAATAATATTTATATACTTCTTTCATTCGACATACTTTTTTTTTAAATCGGACCATTTCCCTTAATACAAGAGGGGTTCAAAACATAAAAATGCATATAGAAAGTAGAAATTTTTCAACTTAATTTTTGAAAGTGTTCCGGAAATACTGACAGTTTTATATATATCTGAAATGAAATCTTATGTAATATACTTTAATATTAAAAAAAAAAAAAATTCAGACTTTATTTGTTTTCATGGTGAAAACAGTCATCAAAGTTAATAAAAAAAAACCCAGCACAGGGGGGTCGCTGCACAGTGATGACGAGGCATAATAGGATCAAGTATAATGATATCTGACAGTGATTAAAATCACTATCAAAAATAAACGCTTCGATGCAAATCTTTAGATAGTGTTTAATTTTAAAAAATTGGTGGATTATTCCAAAAGCTACATGATCTGCTATTTTCTTATTAATATCCTGATTGAAAAAGAGATTATTAAAAAATATTATTTCTTATAAAAAAATTGTGTTGATCCATACTCTTTTCAATAAGTTATAGCATTATAAAGTTAAAAAAGTAAAAAATAAAATCATGAATTTTCATACGAAAATAGCATTTGGTAGCCATTTTCACCACGAAGACAAGTCCAGAAGTCAAATTTTTTTTTTCATAATAGAGTATATTACATTATCTTTAATTTAAGATATATATAAAAGTGTCAGACTTTCCGGAACATTTTCAAAAGTTAAGTTGATAAAGTTAATTTTTTGTTAATAAGTTGTTATTTTAAATCCTCTCCTGTGGGCAGGTTTAGGGTCAGATTTATAAAAAAATATACCAAATGATAGATAATGACATCTTGCATCTATAAAAAAAAATGATATTGATTTGGTCATTTTTAAAAGAATTATGACAGTTTTAAGTAAAAAAATNGGTAACAGACACAAAAAAAAAAAAAACATAGTAAAACCAATACCTTCTCAGCTTCGCATCGAAGCTAATAAATTAATGAGGTAATTTTTAAAGAAGAAAAATCTATTATCCAAGTTTTTAATTACTCAATACTTTACTATAGAAAATTATTTTTGACAAGAGTAAAGACACTCTTTATGACAAGCCCTTCAACTATAGCCAAAATTGTATTTTTAAAGTAAATAATGATGGATTTACATGCTTAGAAAAATAGATAACAGACACAAAAAAACACATTATAGTAAAACCAATACCTTCTCAGCTTCGCATCGAAGCTAAAAAATATTTGCATTTCTTTCATTTATTAATCATCATCTTCTTGCGCTTGTTTTCTAGCTCTTTACTTTTCTCAATATCAATCATATTAAGCTTGGCGATTTTGGAATAAAAAGTGTTACGTAAAAAATTGCAGTAGTATGATTACAAATCATTTTTTGATTACACAGTTGTGAAAATAGGAAGGAACTAAGTTTAAATATATAAAGTTTAAAATTATTATAAATATGCTCATAACTCAGATCTAACTTACAACGTTTATAACTTTTGGTACAACTATCATTTATTGAAATTTTTCATAATTATTGTCTTTTTAAACTACTAATTAAATAATTTATTTTAGCTTCGATGCGAAGCTGAGAAGGTATTAATTTTACTATAATGTGTTTTATTTTTTTTTTATTTCAAAATATAAAATTTTTAAAACAAGTATCTATCAAGTTACAACAGTGCTGGAGCAAGTGGGGCAATTACCTATCTACTTTTTTGTCGGTTGAGCAAAAAAAAAAAGGTTTGGTTACTAATATTAGGGCCCCCACGACTAACTTGCCCTAGCCCTGCAAAACTTTGCGCTGGTACTGAGTTACAAGCATTTTAATACATATAGTGGATATTTCGAAATTAATAATTAAAAAATTTGAAAAAAAAATATATTTTTTTATTATTGGTAAATGATAAAAATGATATATTATTTTGAGTCTAAAAATGCAATAATTATTAAAAATTTCAAAAAAATGATTATTGTATCAAAAGTCGTAAGCGTAGGACTAAGACAAAATGAATAACAATTGTTATCATTAAATATATTTTTAAACGTACCCAGAAATCATGCAAAAAATACGAGTTTTCTAGTTTTTCCTAAATGCATTTAGGAAAACCAGAAAATAAGTAATAACATGTAATTACTTATGTCACTGGTTACCATCTCCTATTTATAGACTTTATTTTAAAACGTTTTTAGAGTGTTAAATTTGAATAAAAACAATTATCTATTTAGTTGTAATTTTATATATTTACTGTGGTATAAATATAATATAATGTATTATTATTAATCACACAAAAAGAACAATAAATATTTACTAGGGGTCTGGCGCAATACTCCTCATGTAATATATACAGAGTGTTGGTTTAATATAAGGTGATATTCAGCAAAATCAAAAACTAAAATTTTCAATCTCCAAAATTGGGGGTTTTCCGGTGCTTCCACTCCAAATTTTATTTGAATCAAAAATAAACATTGCTGCGGTAGTTCTCAAAACGAGAAAAACCGGAAAACCCCACGGATAATATGATATAATATGAATATTTAAAATCGTTTAAACTTAAAATGCATCACATCACGAGGCTCTAGTGGAATTTTAATAAGAATTGATGGATCACATTAAAATGAATTTTTTTCCAAGCTTAATTCAAGGCAGAAAATCAAAAAGTCGAGGGACCACTTAGTTTTTATGAGAATTTAATGGGAAATACTGTGGCGATGTTTATTTATAGTTCAAATAAAATTTGGACTTGGAACACCGGAAAACCCTCAATTTTGGAGGTATAAATTTTAGTTTTTAATTTTGCTATTTTTAGGTTCTACTAAATATCACCTTATTACTCGTTACTTACATCAAACCATTACTCTGTATTTGAACTAATATTAATATCCTAACTAGTGATGGGCATAATCGAATGATTTCGATAATCGAATGATTAGTAATCGAGACATTTTCATAATCGAGTGAATCTCTCGAAAAATCACTCGAAGTTAAAATCGTCTGCTCGTATGATAAGAATAATCAACTATTATTATTTATCGAGAGAATCGAAAAATTATTCGAAATATGAATAAATATATCTATAGTAAATAATTATTAATTTAATTTTGCTTTTTTTATTTGTTGGTGTTTATTTATAATTATTATATTAAACTATAATTTAGGAATAATAATAACAATAATATATTAATAATGCATTATTAATAAGTGCTTTAAATAAAAGACAAGTTGTTATTTTTTTTATTTAATAATTATTACCTATATTTTAAAAAAACCGATAACAAATTTAAAAATAAAAACATAAGATAAGGTAGCAATAGCCTGCTTGACCATCATAATTAAAACACCTAATTCCACACCTAATTGATTTTTCATAAATTCACAACTAGTGAGAGAATCAGAACTCAGTAGTTTAGCCAGTTCAGGACAAAACTTTGTTCTAATCGTCACATACTTCCCAAAAATGTGACAGATAAGGTGTTGCCATGAGTAGCGATTGAACGAGTTGAAAATAAGACTCGAAGTCAACAATTTAATAATAATTCGACTATAATTTATGCTAAATAAAAACTTAAAAATAGTATTCTCTCGTTTCATCGTTTCATGGACATCATTCGAAATAACTTTAATTCGATTATATACATTTCAAGATCAAGAAATCATTGTTTTTATAATAAACGAGAAATCATTAGAAATAATCACTCGATTATAGAATAATCAATATTATTCTAATATTATTTATTAAAAAAATCAGAATATCTCGACTATATAATAGATATGATTTCAATAATCGAAATATCTCGATTATTTTCATAATCGAGATATCTCGATTATATATCTCGATTATGCCCATCACTAATCCTAACCTAAAAAAAATTGTCTCATTTCCCCGTTTATGTATAATAGGTTTAAAAAACCTATTACAATTAATATTAATTTAATATCATTAGTTATTAAATAAATATTAAGATAAAATTTGACGATTGTATCTTATAATAAATAAGTTTAAACCCTATTATTANATATCATTAGTTATTAAATAAATATTAAGATAAAATTTGACGATTTTTTACTAATAATTTTACTTCCAATACAATTTATGCGTATCCGTCATTACATTTTAGCTTTAAAAGTGTATACTAAAATATTCTTTTACTTAGTACATACTGAATCTCTAATTCGCAAAGCATTTAGTTCATCTTTAGCTGCTTGTAAATCATGGGATAATTTCTGACTCGCTTGTATCTTTGCAATGGTCTTTTCTTATAACAACTTTTGTTTTTTATTTCCTTCTTCGAATGCTGCTTCTTTATCATTTTTTTGGCGTATATATTCTTGAATCTAAAATATTTGAGTAAATCTATCAAGTAACCTTACATGTCTCGATTTATAATACTTGAAGTATTTCTATAGTGTTAATTTCTTGTTCTATTTTTTTATATCTCTAAGTTGTGCTTTTATCTGCAAAAACTCGTTTCGCAATGCTGCCTGTTGTTCTAATTTTTACTTATAATCATTTACTTCTTCTAGTTGAGCCTCTATTGCTGCATCTGCTCTAATTCTTGTTTCCTATAGTAAAATTATTAACTTGAATAGGAAATCACAAATTTGTATACAAAAGTATAAAGATTAATTTTAAAAGTATGGCTTAGAAGTATAATCCACTTATACTTCTTTAACATCATTAGCCATCGCTATTATGACTCATATTTTTTGTTTACATAATACATAAGTTTACATAATCATCATAAATATCAATTTAATTTTTAAATAATTTTTATGTAAAAATATCTACTTCAGCAACTCTTGCATTTTCCATTTCTTTAGCTATCTTATTCTCCTTTATTTGTTTCATAATCTCCATTGCTTGCAGTTTTTTCTTGGGCTGTTCGGCTTCTTCTGCCTTTTCAAGTTTTTTAGTCGCCAATATTCGTTCTTGCTCTATCATTTCTGTCATTCTGCGTTCTTCTCCCAATATTTCCTTTCTATGATACAATCATAAAAACTATCTCATTATAAATCTAATAAATAATTAATCATTAAAAATGGTAATGAATAGCTCCAGATTCCCTCAATAATATTTGAGTTGGCATTTTAATTATTATTCAAAACAAAACGCCGTATGTCCGAACACTTTTTTTTTATTTTTATATTATTTTCATCATTAATTAATTGATGAATTACCAAGAAATAATCAATAAAATTTTTACTTCGGCACTTAATTTTAAGATGATAATTTATTTTTTTTAAGTAAAATAATTTCTACGAAGAATTTTGATTCATTAAATATAACAAAGAGTATAGCTTAATGCAAATTATCTTTTTATAAAGTTATGCATGATGATAATATTTATTGTATAAGTTGCTTTTCTGCTGTTTGAGCATTTCTATAGCGTGACATTTAGTACTTAGTATTAAGGAATTACAACACTTAATCTCATCCTCTTGATCTTGTCTGAATTGTTGTGCCCTGGCTAACAAGTAATTTGCTTTCTTGTTTGCTTCATCATCTAGCTATTATATTATTACAATGAATGTACACCCAAATAATTAATCAACAGTTGTAATTATTTTTCATGAGTTTCATAAGTAATGAATTTTTTTAATATAAACTACTTATATTATAATAATAACGGAAGGTTTATGTATTCAAGTTTCCTCTTGTAAATACAAATATTCAATATTCACTAACTGTTAGTTGGGTTGGTCACATAATTAATCAGAATAATGGTAACAATTTTGCTTTATTATTTCAATATTTTAGTAAGTAAAAATAAATATTGTCATAAAAATTTAGGGACGTTGAAAATACATACATATTTGAGTGTCAATTCGTATATGCTCATTTTATTTATCTATTTAAAATATATAAAAACCCAAATAACACAATTTTTACTTAGTGGAAATTACTATGGATCGACTATCATTCCTTAATTCATGATCAATGGAAAATTTT
>NW_026099572.1:32205713-32269241 GCF_025091365.1 Daktulosphaira vitifoliae | reverse complement strand
AAAAAAAAAAAAAAAAAAAATTTTGATTCATTAAATATAACAAAGAGTATAGCTTAATGTAAATTATCTTTTTATAAAGTTATGTATGAAGATAATATTTACTGTATAAGTTGCTTTTCTGCTGTTTGAGCATTTCTAATAGCGTGACATTTAGTACTTAGTATTAAGGAATTACAACACTTAATCTCATTCTCTTGATCTTGTCTGAATTCTTGTNAGTATTAAGGAATTACAACACTTAATCTCATCCTCTTGATCTTGTCTGAATTGTTGTGCCCTGGCTAACAAGTAATTTGCTTTCTTGTTTGCTTCATCATCTAGCTATTATATTATTACAATGAATGTACACCCAAATAATTAATCAACAGTTGTAATTATTTTTCATGAGTTTCATAAGTAATGAATTTTTTTAATATAAACTACTTATATTATAATAATAACGGAAGGTTTATGTATTCAAGTTTCCTCTTGTAAATACAAATATTCAATATTTACTAACTGTTAGTTGGGTTGGTCACATAATTAATCAGAATAATGGTAACAATTTTGCTTTATTATTTCAATATTTTAGTAAGTAAAAATAAATATTGTCATAAAAATTTAGGGACGTTGA
Organism: Daktulosphaira vitifoliae; assembly: GCF_025091365.1. Taxonomy (NCBI): domain Eukaryota; kingdom Metazoa; phylum Arthropoda; class Insecta; order Hemiptera; family Phylloxeridae; genus Daktulosphaira; species Daktulosphaira vitifoliae. The sequence continues at coordinate 32,268,628 of NW_026099572.1, read as the reverse complement.
AAATACATACATATTTGAGTGTCAATTCGTATATGCTCATTTTATTTATCTATTTAAAATATATAAAAACCCAAATAACACAATTTTTACTTAGTGGAAATTACTATGGATCGACTATCATTCCTTAATTCATGATCAATGGAAAATTTTTCNGTCCACACTGTGCCTCGACCCCACTGTGCTACCGTTTTTTTTATAATTTAGTTACTCCTTTATAAATCAAAATAAGTTTTTAAACATTTTAAATTTAGAAAATTTTAAATAAATACTTCAGCTATTTTTTTCCTTTGGTTCGTAAGTTATCGTAATCTTGTAGTCGTTTTTTTCTTGCAGTAATCTCAGTTTATAATTTTTCTCTCTCTGATATCAATTGCTCAACAGCCAGTGTCGATCTTCTGCTGTTATCACCTTCGCTTTATTTTTCAACCGCTTATATGTGTTTTTGTCAATTACTTTGAAATACGATGGAGTAGTAAACGGTTTGTTTTCACTGTCTAGCTTGCAGAGACTAGCATCACGTATTTTTTTGTTTGTCTTACTCGTTATTTTTTCATTGGATAAATTGAAACTGACGTTATTTAGTGAAGTCATTGTAAAAATTTTAACACTATTAACAATATTTGCTTCAAAGTTCAACGATTTTTAAATGAAAAACAACAAAAATCTATTTTCCAGCTCACTTATTTTTCACACAAAATCAAATCATTGGGTATAACGCACGAAAAAAATCTACAAAAACGTGTAAGTATTCCTTAAACCGCAGAAAATCTCTATAGGCGATAAATTAGACGTTAGAGTTATCCGTACATTTTCAGTGTTTGTTTATTTATCTGTTGTTAGGGTCTGTTATGTTTCCAGGAGAAACGTTTATCGTCAAAAGGTTATCCAACAAACACAGTCAAACAATGGGGTTTAAATTTATATGACAATAACATCATTAATTATAGTTCACCAAGTAACACTGGTATATCAATATAGGTGCCTTACTTTTCTATAAAAAAGATATTATTAAAAATGACGTTAAACCAATGTTAGAGGTATTCTTAGTTAAAACATTTGAAAAAATATTTCATTGTTAAAAGAAAAGAACGTAAATTTAAAAATAATATGACTTCACCATTTCACAATGTAAGCATTTAAGCTTTAACGATATTTTCAGGGCCGTATTTAAGGGGTGGCTATGAAAGGCAATAGCCTTCCTCAAAAAAACATTCTTCAGGAGAATCTCAATATTAAAAAGCAAAACCTACAAATACTGTCAACATAAAAATTTAGATCAAATTTTTTTATTTTTATTTTAATACTAATAAGCTTATGTTAATAGGGGAAAATATTAACTTATTTTTAAAATTTTTGCTCATTGATATATTTTTTTTGAATTTATGTAGCCACCCCAATCCAAAATCATAATACGGTCCTGATTAATCTTCAAACATTTAAAAATTAACTATTTTCTTTTGTTGTAGAACCTTCAATGAAGCAAATAAAATATTTAAATTAATTGATGAAATACTTATAGAAAATCTTAAAAATAAAATTCGTATAAATTCTGTTGAAGTTATTGGCGTCAAAAATAAATAAACTTAATTTATGGCGTTTGAGCCTTTTATTCTTTAGTAATAGTTAAACGTCTAAGGTTTCATTAATCTAAAACAAAAAATAGAATTATTAAAGTTTCATTAAATGAAAGTTATTGTTTTAAACTTAATGCAATCAAATGTCAGTCTTTATTTTTAACAACTTAACAACTGTATCAACACAACATTAGTGATAAATAATATGTTAAAAAAAAATTATTATACATTTCTTAAGCTTATTTAGCATTGTTTATTTTCACGAAACTTAACTAAATAATGAATTATCTGACTATAAAAATAATAGTAAAAAAATAAAATGCCAACAATTCAATTTGTTGTTTTTTGTTCAATAAAATGTTAATAAACATATACATAAAAAAGCTTGTTTTGCAAGTGAAAATTTAGTATTTTTATTTTCTTCTTTTTTTAAATTATTAAATAACAAAAAAAAAAACAATTAACTTTTGTGTGTAACTTTATATTTTAAAAGTATAAAAAATAAAAGGTTAAACGATGCTAAATTGTTTTCTGTTTACTGTGAAAAAACCTTCGAGAATTTATCTCTATTTTCACCTTTGGGAACTGCTTTGTACTTTTATGCTCAAAAGAGTTAACAAAATAAAATAGTTTAGTGATCATACATCGTCTAAAGTTTACCTTTAGATATTTCATTCTAGGTATAATGTAAATAAATAACTATATTTCCCAAGATTCATTAAAATTCAATCAAATTTTACATTTTTATAAAACATTTATTTTTAATGTGATTAGTACCTAACTATTATTTCACTATAAACTTAAAAATTTACTTCAATTATTTTTCGTACAGAGTGATTGTTGAACCACGTGAATCATCCAATATTTTTAGAAATATAAAACATATAATTTTCAAAATTGAATTGTATTTTACGTTTAATAATTAAAAAAAAAATTAATTCTAATTTCTTCTCCCCTGAAAATATTATCAACTACGTTCAAATTTTGTAAATCATGTCGGATTGAATAATACTATTGTTGCATATAGAAATCGCAATTAAATTAATTATAAGTAGCACTTCGATAATTGTGTATTCTTTACAACCCCTATTATTATTACGACAAGTCCTCTTTTAATCTGTTTAATAAAATTCATGTGAGCTAAGATCAAGAACTTTATTTGGAAAACACCGGTGACAAATGATCGAAAAAGATAGCTTTGTAAAATACCAACGGCTTATCGAAACATTTCCCGATAGTTTGGAAATGTATTCCAACTCTAATGGTAGTAAATGAACGGTATGTCTTAAATGCTATATATATTTTTTTAATTTGAAAAACTTACATTATTTTATTACACATGATTACAGTAAACATCCATATTAAATCTATTCAAATAGAAAAAAAAATTTTTTATCCCCCAAAATTATGTATTAAGATTAAATAGAGCATTTGCTAAAATTTTATCTTCCTACGATTTTTTTTCAGACGGCTCATTAATACTTGGTATTTTCCACCTGATTAATATGTAAACATCGTACATTTGTAATATATTTTCATGAAGTATTAACTACGCTGTCAATGTATAAAGTCATGTTGAACTAATACTAGTTTTTTTTAATAAAAAAAATTTTCTATTGGTTCCATTAATTCGAGAAATATTAATTAATTTTAAGGATACATAAATGTCAATTATGTTTTTAATATGCGTTATTTAGTAGTACTAAAAGTATCATAAATAAAATAAATTTTCAATATCTGTGCATTGTATCTCTACTCGTGAAAATCTACCTTAAAACTACGATTATCCTAGACGCCTAATAGTCGAAGATTTTCTCTGACAAAAACTAATTTATGTTGAGAGACGTAATTCATCCCTGGAATAAATCACGGTCAGGTGTACAAGCGAGATTATTTGTATATATGTGTGTGTGTGTGTGTGATAAAAAGGAAGGGGATGGAGGCAATATGGTCAATGTGGTAAGCAGGATGGATACAAGGGTATAATATCACGTGCGTATGCGACGGTGGCGACGGCGGACGGCGACAGACGGGATCGTATCAGTGTTGCTTTGGAGAAATATGCTGCGCTATATGTGGTTGAAAGCAGACGGGACTGCGTAACGAGCCCATCACAACGGTTGTCTCATCACTCGTGGACCATGACGTTCGCGGCACTCGTGCTAGCCGTCGTCGTGTTTGCCTCGTTTGCTGGTTGTCACACTTGTAAGTATACACTGCTATGTTTTGTCTATAAAACGAAATACTCATGTAACGGACTTAAAGTTTTAACATTATTATGCTCAAACATAACTTTCATATAACAATATATAACAATCTTTATTCACGGAAATTATCTCAAAGACATAATTTAAGGGACAGTATATGTAATTGGTAACGATCGTATATTTTACTATTTCAATTTTTTAGTTCACTTTTAGTTCTGAGCGTAGATGTATAAAGAATTGTATGCGCAAAGACCGGATGGAAATACGAAATTTCATAAAATATAATGGGTAAAATTTTCTATGTAACAATGATCATCGATAATTAACTTTAGATTATTTTTGCATATGAATATATTCTAGAAATTGTTCATATTTTTTTTAAATCATTAATTTAAGTAAGGACTAAAAAATTTGAAATTTTTTTTATAAAAATTATGCTACAATAGGAAATTCGAAAAATAAACAAGCTTTAACGGAAATTAAAATACTTATGATGTAAGAACATGCTAGTGAAGTTATAAATGAGACAAGATATGAATACTAACTATTTTGAAAATAGTTTTGATGTTTCGCTGTTAAATTGTATTTTAGGAAGATACAATTTAAAACAATCTTATTGTGAAATGATTTTATGAATGATAAAGCAATTGAATTTGGATGGTTACAAATGAAAAATAAAATGTGTGATATCACTTAGACTTTGTGAATCTTATTACTTAATACTGTTAATTATAAAAATTCATAAAAAATAGACAATTACTTTTATTAGAAAAACGAAATCACACGTTAAAAAATACATGATGTTTTAGAAAAAGAAATAATAAAATGATCGAGAAGGATTAAATTGTTCCCAAGAGTCTCGTTGTTTAAAATAGATTTCTCTGTGTTCATGTTTGTATTTAATATTGACAGTTGCTTATTGAATATTTGAAAAAATAAATTTAACTTATTAAAATTGTCTAAAATGTGTAATAACCAAGTCAAAAATGTCATCATATCCTTTTGATAAAATATGTGGAAAGGTTCAGAAAAACACGTCTGAATTTGACACTATTTAAAAATATTTGGATTGTTTCCAGATAGGCAATTTACTTTCTGTTTTTTTTTGTTATATAATCAAGTAAAAAGAGTTAGAGAGAGGGCAGTTTGCCAGTCCAGCTTGTCCCTAACCTAACCTCGTATGTTATTCCGACAGACTGAACGTGATGATAACGGCTAGTTTTTTAAATTTATAGTGGAAATTATTATCCGATTATTGGTTTCGAATAAATTACTTATTATTATTAATTATTATTGTTATTTAACGAGGATTGACAATCTCTCAAGTAATTGTACATTTAGGTTTATAGAAAATAATTTAGTGAATGCGGTTTGCTGCAAATCCTTAAGTTAAATAGCTTTAATAAAAGTATTGAAACAGTTTACCACGACTTTTTACTCATAAATTCGTTTTGGTAAATTTAATATAATACTCAAATATACACATAGAAAGTTCAGGGATGAAAACTGTAATAAACGTTGTGTATGTAATATGTTAACGCCATTCACGTAGGGCCTTTATTTTTATGACTTCGACTGGCCATGACATTTTGCTGAAATACACTTATTTATGTGAACTGCTATAGTTTTATGGAGAAAATAATTGTGAGCGTTGTTAATACCAAAGACTTGAAAATGTGAACGTATCACTTATACGTATTTACATTTTATAATAGACAATTGAAAGTAAAGTTCCTATCTTCGTTGCAGGACCTTATATTTGAGCATATTTCCAGGTCAGTAAGTACGAAATATCAACTTAAGACGAATACGCAATGTGTATTATGCGAGACTACAAACATTCGTTCAACTAACATTTATTGTCCTTTAATAAATTTCGTATGCACCGATATGATACCAAGTCCACCCATCCTATTAGAATAGGCTTATTAAAAATATTGGATATTGAATTTTAATAAGAATTATTTCAAACTATCCTGTTATTTAAAAATAGTAAAAATCAATATCACTTATAAACTACCTAATATTATCTTTTGGTATAAAATAAATATTTGTTAACTTAATTCTCAAAGTCGTGCGATAAATAGTCGCATACTACTTAAATAACAACATCAATGTAATAAAAATGGTCCTGAATATGTACCAAAATTTGATATATATGTATAAATTCAATATATTTACCATACTAATGGGTGATAAATAATAAATAGATAAATAATGCAGCCTGTAAGGTCGATGAATATTAATAATTTTAGTTAACTATACACCATGTGAGCAACAAATTCAAATAACAATTTTCAGCATATGGAAAAAAATATTTTTATAGTGATAATTTCTAAATAACTAAATTTATTGATATTCATCGAACTTCTAGACTGTATTATTTATCTATTTGTTATTTATCACTCATTGGTATAGTAAATATATTGAATTTAACAAATGTATACTGTACATTATGCCAGATTAATGTACTTTAGGTACACATTCAAGGACCATTTTTACTACATTCATATTGTTATTCATTTATGGTCTATTTTCAGCAGAAATTATTGTTATACTTAAAATTTTCATTTTCCATTTTATTTAAACTCAATATTTAGTGTCATTCGCATTAATTAAATTAGATTTAAATAGTAATATAAGACAACCAATCCTCATAAAAAAATATAAACGAATAAGTTATTTCACGGTAAATATAATTTTACTATAATTGTGATCTTTAACTTCAATATTAAATTTTAATTTAAATAAACAGTTGGTATCCTATAATATAATGATTTTATTTATTGTTATAAATAAGTGTCTGTTATTCTGATCAAATTGGTTAAATTTTTATTATTTAAATAACTTTTTTCTTTGCTCAGATTATAAATAAAGAATTTAAAGTGGTTTAAATAATATTTAATTTTTAAAGCTAGTTCAGGAAAATAATTTTGATCATTTTATATATAATTGAATTGTTTAACAAATATATTTGAATAATAAACCATCAAACATTTTTATTATCAACAATATTGCATTGACTAAAATAATTCTGATTTATTTTTATTTTCAAAATAAAAACTATGGATCTATTTATGAACTTAGGACTTAATTCTTTGACCATTATCCGATATAATCTTAACTTATCTAAAATACAAAATCCTAAATTTTTTTTAAATGTTTAATTTTAATTCCATTCAAGTATGTCAATTTTTGGATCATTTCAATAATTAAAAAATTAATCAATTCGATTAAAAAAAAAAACAAATTTTACTTCAAGCCATTATTTTAATAAATTAAAATACTTAATATAAATTTTATTATTATATTATAACTACATAAATCATAATAGTTAAGTTTAATTATATTAAAATAAAGAACTAATATATTTATAAAATACAATAAAAAGTAAAAAGACGGGAACAAAAAACTTGGCCAAACATTTGAGATGATATCACATTTATCTAAGCTTTTATTTAAAACTTAACTTTCATTTATCTCAGTTTTAACATACTACAATTAGCATACACTATATACACTATATGTAGATATACGATTTTAGTACGGTAAGAGAGAGTAGGAGTCACTGAGCCAAGTGGGAAGAAAGTCAACAGCCAACAGCCGGTCTGACCAGCCGTATTAAATGTTTCACATTCAGACAAAAATTCGTAGGTTAAAAAAATTTCTTTGCATTTATTACCTAAAAAACCTTTGAAATTTTAACTTTTTAATTTTATTTAATTATATTATATATTTATTAACTGCTCATAAATATTATACATTTTTATGATCGGTCAATAAAATCTAAAACATCAATAGTATTCGATTAATTTTTATGATTTGATTTTACCAGTTGAAAATATTAATGATGTATTGAATGATTTTCATTTATTAAATTTTATAATTTTCATAAATATACGATGATTGATGTCTTGCAATAAATTAATTTATTAAACGTGATATAATTTATCATTTTTTCAAATTGGCCCCCCGTACTATAGACACTATTAACTAACAGGATATTCGCTTTAAACGTTAGATTGTAGTTTACGAAATTATCCATTAGCAATTTGTAATATTATTTTAAGGTTTAAACATTATGAACAAAATAATAAAAAAACTTTTTATTTAATTTTGAGGCTACAGCTGTTTGAGATACAATGTTTTGAATTTAACGGTAAAATAGGAATTTGTGTTGCATCTGATTATGATGACATAGAAAGAATATACTAAAATCCGGTTACTATTAAATTTTAAATATAAAATATCAAGTGTATTTTTCATTCAATAAAAATTCATTTTCATTACGTTATTTAGATTGTTTATCTGACTTGAGTTTAACATTTAATAAAATTCTATTTACGTGAGCATATAAGTAAATTTCATTCATAAACAAGATTTTTAAAAATAAAATTGAATTAATATATTAGGAGAATAATAGTAATAATAAATGTTTAATGTGGAGGTAATTTAATTAGAGCTGTTTGAAAAAACGTTGGAAACATTTATTAGGATTCAAACTAATTAAGAAAAACATTTGTTAGTGGTATTAAAAACTTCTAGAATAGAAGTTGAAAAGAAGCTAAGGGAGTAATAAAATTAAGTTTATCAAAGAAAGTAAAGAAATGTTAAGGCCGTAAAAAGTCGAGATTATTTGACTTCTTAACGTGACTCCGTTTTACCTCAAAAGAAATATTTAGAATTTTAAAAAAAGCTTTTTGTAAATATACATATTTAATATTAAAAATGTTGATTTCATATTTTTATAATTTTTAAATTTCATATTCACTGTATTTTAACAACGTTTTATATTTATATTTTTAACAGTAGACGTGTTACCAAATGAGTTGACCAAGGGAACATATCAGAGTTACTCGCCATACAATGGTACAACACAGTATTACTTTGATGAAATTGAAGATGTGGACGAAGATATGGATGAAGAAGATCCAAAAGCTGAAGATGATGATCGTGTTTATAAAAATCCTAGAAAGTTGCCGTCATCTGAATGTCCTCGGAACGAGGAATTAGCATCTTTCATGGTAAAATAAAAAATACGTGATAAAATATCTTTAAGAAATGAAAAAATGTTAAAATATATAATACTGTAGCAATTCTATAAAGTATATTATATTCATTTAAAGGATTACCCTAACTATAGATTTTTAATTGACAAACCCAAATTTTTATATCATCAGATTTATTTAATTGGAAAATAAATTTTTGTTAAAATAATCTTTTAATAAAAATCGATTTTCAACGAGTTGCAGCTGTTTAGGGACGATCAGAAAAGAAGCGTACTTATTTTTAAAAGGTGGCATTAACATTATCATGTTATATATTGATAAACGCTAGCTGTTCATAGAAATATAATAAACTGTACATCCTATCATGTTATGAACCAGTAACTGTGTTGAGAAAATTCCCTTTTAAACGGAACTTATTCCCTTCTTTTTTTCTAAAAAAGAGAGCTCATTCCCCTTTTCGTTTCTTTTGCGCCTATGATTCTGTGCTTTTAAGATACTACGGTTTTAATTTAATATTTTTTAAATATCACTGAAAACTTTATATATATATCAGAGTAATGTATTAGGTTTTAAAATGTTGACTATATAATGGAAACATAATACAGATATATAATTAGGGAAATCAATTCCAGATCAGATTTTAATGCAAAAAATATTGTCAATAATCAACGTAAAAGTAAATATTTATTTATAATACATAGAAACAAGAAAACAATTTTATATAAACTAAATATTTATATTTTTTAAATAGATATTTAATATTTTAATACTTGGAACAAACGTATTTCTAAAAATAATACATTTAAAAATGAAATAATAGTTCTAACATATTTGAAAAAACATCACGACGAGTTATTGTAGGAATATGTACATGAATAACTTAGACGATGTTTGCATCTATGGTCTATCATAACTTTGAAGTCCCAAAAGTAATTCTTACTAAACTTGATACATAAATAACTTTAGGGACAAATTATAAAAACAACGATACTATTGTCGTAACTTAAATGGTTACTGATTTAAGATGACCGCATTGACACTTACGAATATCCTTAGTATACCATAAAATATACAATAGTTAGGTGGAAGTAATAAATTAAAGACCAGAGAGGCGCCCACTAATTAGCTAGAAAGTTATACATTTATTTGAATATAAGGGATATTGATAACGTAATGTTCTATATTTTAATCAAAGTATAATTAAGTTAAGTTAATTAACTTATACTACTAATTAGGGTTCGCCAGCGGTATCGATATTTTGATTCGATATCGATATCGTCGACTTTTTTAATTTTTCCCACGCTATCGATTATTTTTAAAATACTGCGATAATCGAAAACAAATGTTAATAAAAAAACTGTTTGAATTTTGGTCACTTTATTATAAATTATATATTATTAAATATTAGGTTAAAAATAGTTTGTGATAATCTTGTAACTCATTTTTTGTATTAAAATTTACTATGAAATATAGAATTGAGATATGACGTAAAATTATATTTATTAATACAAAATTTCTATTCTTAGATTAGGTTTTTTTTATGACATTGTTGTTATTCCTATTTTTAATACAATACCAACAAAGTAAAGTAGAATAAGTGAAAGAAATTTCAGAATTAGAAAATTTACAGCAACTCAATCTGAAAAATAAAATGATTACATGATATTACTATTAGATCATAGTGATGATATTTTATTTTGTAAAAGATTAAATTTTATTTTTGAGAAATAGAAAAATTGTTTTCAGTCGTGATTTAAATCAATAAAAAAAATATAAATACCACTTATAATTTTTTTATTTTAATTTTACCATGATGTTTTTATTTTTTGTGTCTATCGCTACTTTTTCTCAACTGGACTGATTTTTCTCAATGATACGTCAAAACATCACTAATCAAGTTGAAGACCCTCAACAATTTTTTCATTTAAAACCAAAAAATTGAAACTATATTAGTATTATTCAAAAAAACAAATTCATCCAATATAATATAACCAATTTATAATAATATTCTTGTAACAAAAAATAACTCATTTTTTCATAATAAAAAGTAATTTGAATTATATTTAATTATCGTATAGCGATGTAGCTACTAACTATATTTTTTGATATTAAAATCATTATCTGATTATACCGTTGATGATTTTCACAACAATGGTAACTTTTTTTGATATTGCGATATATTGCTGAAATTAGGTACGATATCGATGTCCAAAGACATATCGTTGACGAACCCTATTACTAATATATATATTTTCTCTTATTTCCATTTAATTATTTTAGAAATGTAAGTTCTTTGAACATTTTGATTCATTAATTTCTCTTTTTCTATCTGTATGTTATATATATATATATATATTCAAGTTGTAATTATTTTTATTTTGCTAAGTAATCGTTAATGATTATTTTGGAATATAAGTAGTATATTGGTTGGTATCGTAATGAATAACGACTTCCAAAAATTTACAATTTACCTGAAACATCTCTTCACCAAATGTAGTTAATTCTTTGTCGAGCCATTAACACAAGCACTGTTGTAATCACAAGTACGCATACCTATAATAATTTATTTATGTATTTAGGATGTGTTGTTGTAATGATTGATGATTTTTTAATTTAAATATATAGGTAGCTCTAAGTTAATGTTTTTTCAACAATACAATGATATTTTTGCCTGTTATATAATTTATTTATCTTTCCCTGAATGTCCAAGAGTTTCAAATCTATATCTGATTAGTTAATAAAAAAATAATAAATTAAAAAAAAATTTACTATTATTTTTATATAAAAATAGGGACAAGAATGCTTAAGAAAATGTACGATGGACGAAGATTGTAAAAGCAAAAAAAAACATTGTCTTTGTGATGGACTTTGTGGAATGTCATGTGTAAAACCAGGTAAAATTACTATTTTTTTAATTAAAAATACTTTGATGGGTATTAATTGTAATCGTAGTCATTCATATGGAATTAAAATGATTTTGGCTAGGCATTTTAAAGTTATGGTAATAAATTAATATCGTCATAAATGAATATTACTACTAATTATAGTTTATTAATAAAATGTTATCCCTCTCGTTGTAAAATTTAATAGTAATTTTAATTACTGTTTCAAAATATTTTTATAATCATTAGAGATTTTAAATGAAAAATAATTTTTCAAATTAATTCTTTGAGTTAATAATTTCTAAAGATTAAAAGTATAACGGAACTGATAATTACCGTTTTGTAGTTAAATTATTGGCGTAAGTAATTTGAATTGATTTTATTGTACATACATTTAATTTAATTTTTATATCTGAATAATATTTTTGTATTATCTTAAAAAAAACAATAAAGAAAAAAAACATTACTCATATTTTACCTTGATCTACTTTCTTAACAAACCTTTATTCGGTATGCTACATTTTTCTTTAGGAAACTTGAAACAACAGAGATTTACTTTGTGACAGATTTTATTCCATTAGATTCCAAAGTAAATTATAACTCCATAAGCCTTCTGAGTAGTTTAAAGCGCTGAAAATAATATCAAAAGACTGAGTTTATTTAAAAATAATAAAGTAAGACGACTTAAAAAGTTTTAGTCATTGTTGTCACTTTGTCAAAAGAGAAAAAAAATGAACTCAAAAATAGAAAACAATGCAATATACATATGTGTTTATGATTTTCAATTCGATTTTATAAATATAAAACAGACAATGAAAATATATGTTCTTTGGGTAACTTTTACCTCGATGATATAATTTTATAGATACAATTGTATTCTGAAACAAGATTCAGAAAAAAATGATATTCATATTATTTGATATACAAGACATTTAAATAATAAAAATGGCTTGATTTTCGTTTTATTTGTTAGCAGTATTAATAGAAATTCTAATTTTTTTCTTGTACATTGTTAGTTGTTTATTGAAATTTATTATATTGTTCAAATGATTTTGTGGTCATCAAATGTACCTATAAATTATTTGTTGGTACTTCCTGTATGTGTTGTAGTTAAGGAAAAAAAGCTTTATATGATCTTCCAGGGCGAAAATCGGTATACATATAAGATATAATAATTTTAATAATGATAACTATGTGAAGATTTCCTTAAGTACTTGCCTTCGTGTTGAAATCCTAATAATACTTTTACATCGAATTACGTCAATTGGTCGCGCTAGAATTTGTGGTATACTTTTGGTCGTATTGTACACTCGTCGCTGGTTTGTAAGTTACAGGTTTTTTTGTAACGATAATTGTANAGTTACAGGTTTTTTTGTCACGATAATTGTTCTAATTGAAATACCAAAATATGTCAATCGATTTGCTGTGCATTTATAAATAATTTATTAATTTTAAGTAATTAATATTAACATTAGTATTGTTTAATTTAATGTTTAAAAATTAAACTAATGACTTAAAAGATATATAAATTATTATGCACCGCGGAGATTATTTATTATAAAAGTCATTTAATTTTGTATATAGGAATATTTTTTCAAATCTTTATTTCATTATTGAACGTACATAAAAGCTTATATACATTATTTTGTATTTTATACTTTTTTTGTTTATTGGTTTTTTATTTTTATTATTTTGTTTTTTATTATAAGATCACATTATTTATCGTACTGCGCTTGTGTTTTTGTTATCTGCTACATTTTATTTTTAATTTGATAATTTTATAAATGTGTGTTAAATTAAATCATTATATGATTTCATTGTGATGTTAGCATCATTTAATTTTCATATAAGCTTCGATGAGAAGAAGAAGGTTTTGATGTAGTGTGTTTATTTTATGTTTGCCAATAAAATTTCTTAGCTCTAATTAGACTTATTTCAATAAATAATACGTCATGTACTCGATTTTCATCTAGCTAAACCAGTTATCACTAAAAATTGTAAAAAAAACCCTCAATTTTAGAAATTTAGAAAAATATCTCAATATTACTGTAATGTCAAAAACGACATTTTCAAAAATATTTTCTGAGTTTTTAAACTGCTATAAACTTTTTTTTTAAATCACTGATCTAATAGAAATTTTATTTTTTTTGTACGCTTTTTATGAAAATTCAAGTAATAATATGTTCCGGAACTTGTGCCCTATTTTCACGTATACTCCAAACAACATTTCTTTAGAAGTACTACAATGTAAAAAAAGCAACCAACTATTGTTCTACAATGAAAAATTGGCTGTCAATGTAAAAAAAATAAAACTTTTTGCGAAAATAATTCCTTTAATTTTTGAAGGTATCAGCAAAAAGAAACGAATTTTTTTCTAAAAAAATACTTCAATTCCAATTATGTTCTATTATGGGTGTCTTGTACTTCATATTTCCGTATGACTGTAATTAATTGTTTAGCAGAAAAGTTTAGACTAAACGATTATAGACATTTTCAATGCATATCTTATACTTGTCCCAACTGTGTCGTGACCACAGTAATTTAACACAATAATTGTTTTAGCATAAAACAATTATTGGCCAAAAACTTACATACGTCTATTTTAAAAATTTTACATGATATGAATAAAACATAAATATTATTATTTCAATATTATATTACATAATCATTTAATTAATACAAGGGTGTGTCAGGAATTTTGTTATGGGAGAGAATAGATAAGAGATTATTCTACTCTACCTCCAATTGTATTTTCAACACCTTTTGATAATCTATTCTTCATATTTATTCCGTTCACAAGTATCACTCAATATTTTCGAAGTAAATTCATACACTGCGATTCTACGGATTTTGTTTTTTATAGCATCGCACAAGTACTAACTTTTCTATTGAATGTGTGCCATAGATTGAATTAATGTTGACATGAAACATTCGTATTAATAATGTTATTAGTTTCATTCGTTGATAGAACTTGCAACGCCGTCTTGCAATAAGTGTGCAAGAGTAGGCTATGTGTGCACACAATTCCTTGATGAATGACAGAATTCTGTTGTTGTTTACATTACTTCTTTCTTTGGTATTTGCTTTTTCTTGAATATACTTTTGTCGTGACAGTAGCCAAATTGAAAATCCCTCTGGCCTATTTTGCAGTTTTGAACTTTGAAGTATTGCCTGTGCTCGTGATAAACAGAAAAACGTCGACCAGAATTATCATTCTGAGCGACAAAATACCATTCGCGACACGAACATTTTTTTAAGTAAATGCTTCGGGCGTCACAGTCAGCATAGTAATGTGAACATTATATTTTTGGAACTGACGTAATTAAAAAATTAACATTAAACTTAAATTAGACATATTTTTTGTGAGCATCACAGTTTTTGGTATTTTACACAATGGTGACCTAATTACTAAAATATAAATGTAAGTTTATAGTGATTGTAATCGTATAGAATGAGATTTATAAATCTTATGAATAACTAAAACATAAGAATTTACCCTCTTAATATTTAATAAAAATTAATTTTAAAACAGTGGTGTGTCTAGAGGGTAATCTGGGTAGGCTTTGAGCTGCCATCTTTTCGGGGTAAGGTTTAGGTACGGACTACTTAAAAATTTCCCTTAAAGTGATGTAGCCCTAGTACTAAAGGTTTAGATTATAATAATTAAATTGGACTTGTTCTAAATTTTGTTCCTGATCCAGAATTTTCAAAAAGTTTTTGTCGAAAATCAAAAGTCGGACTTTGTACAATTTCCATTTAATCATTTAGGTTTTCATTAAATAATTAAAGCGTGATCATAAACATGACCTTCAGTGTTATAAACAATAATCTTTTTTCTTTTTTATTAATATATAATTTTTTTGATACTATTCATCATAAATTTAATGAGAGTAAACATAGTTTTTCCATTGACATATGGAAAAGTTATTATATAGACATCGAATATAATATGTACATTATTTAATAGTTACATTTTAATAAAATAGTTTTTTTAGTACCTACGTTATTTTAAAAGATTTATGAGTTCTTACTCATTCTATTATTTAGTTAAACTATTCGGAGTAATTCAATAGTAGAGTATCTCACTCGAGTAAAAATTTACATAATGTTATATTTTTGTTTACACGTTCAAAGAGCATTAAAATTATAGTTACTTATAATAATTGAATGAAAAAAATGTTATTAAGCATAAGTATTTTTTGCTAATTTCGTCTGTTAAAATTGAATCCCCCTTGTAGTCAGGTAAGAGGTCAGATTAATAAAAAAAATATACTAAATGATAGGTAAAGACATCAAGCATCAATAAAAAAAAATTATATTGATTTGTTCATTTTTGAAAAAGTTATGGCTGTTTTAAGTAAAAAAAACTGAAAAAATTTCGAAAATTAGCGATTATTAAATTTATAATTTTTTTGGAGGTTTTTTCCATTTATTTATGGAATTAGGGATATTTTTTCAATTTTTGAGGGTACTGTATTCGACTAGATACGATTTGTGATCTTTTGACGTATCGTTGAAAGAAATTGGTTTGATGAGAGTTGAGAAAAAGTGGTAACAGACACAAAAGAAAACACATCATAATAAAACCAATACCTTCTCAGCTTTGCATCGAAGCTAAAATTTCATTTTGAATATTTTTTTTAATTAAAAAAAAATATTGCGAGTATTTTATGTGAGTTAATAAATTATGCTGTACATTTTATTGTGATTTTTTTAATCGGCTCTAATAATAAAACCAAAAGTGTCAGAATTAACATTATTATATTAAGACAATAAAGCGTTTCTTTAACAATGAAGATTCAATCCTCGTAATACTTTATACCAATGGTTTTTTTAATAGGAATACGATTTAGTGTGTAATATATTAAATGAAAATATTGAATTACTGTTGTATGATTTTTATGTAACATAACAAAAAAAATACCATGCGTTTTTATTGTTATTTTTTACCAATACTTCAGTCATGTTATATTTTACTATGTATTATTTGGGTAATTTTTTACGAATTTATAAAAGATTATTATAATTAAATAAAAAATTTTAACAAGTCTAATTTTCTTTTAGGTGTTAAATAAATAATATAACTAGTTATATTAGATATAAATAAATTAGATATAACTAGTTATATTAGTATTCATAAATTAATAATTAAATTTATGATTCATATTCTCGAAAGAAAATATAACTTAATAAAATAACATCTTCACATACAAGAAATTTTTAATATTAACACTTGGAATTTGTTCTTTTAGTTTTATTTATCATTTAATTTTGAACTATACAATTATTTAAATAATAAGTTAATTTTCATGTAATTAAAATTACTTAAAACGAGGTGACTGAATATCGGTAGTATTTTAAAAGAATTTCATGATTTGTTAAAATATGATAAGCAAATAAAATTTAGTTCCTTGGAGTTTTATATTAAATAAAATGGTATTTTAGCTTATTATAATAGTTTTAGGAATATTACATTATGGAATATTACCTAATTCTTACTTAGTCTCACCAGGTTAAAACTCTTCAGGGTTAATAATCATATAACATTATATCAATATGTTTTGATATTAAGAAAATATTGTTCTCTAGGATAACTGAGAATCCGTAAAATATTGTAATAGAATAAGTCTAAAGATTTAAGTATGATTTATGATTCAAAATGACCATTAAATAATTACTCTATTGATATATTATAGCAACATTGTTTGTAAACTTTCTATTAAATTATAATTATTATGTTACATACTTAAAAACGATAATTTTTAAGGATAATAAATAAATCATACTTAGATTTTGTTATAATTATTTAGTAATAATTTTATTATACGAACAAGATTTTTATTTACATTTACAGTAAACATAGTTTTCAGAACATCTTTAATTCAAAAAGTTTTGATAGTTAGTAAAATATTCATCTACTATTACTGATCATTTCACATTGTAGTACAGTATTTAATTAAAAATAAAAGTATTTTACAAACTACAAATTCATATATGTATTGGTTTGAACAAGCATGCATTATATATATGATCTGAAACATTTTGATTAAAATCCGTTGTGTCTGTTGGGTCTGCTTAAAGCCAGTGAACGATAAAATCCTCTCTTCATTTCATATTTCTTTTATTATGAGCTTTATATAGAACTTGGAATATTTTGTCTACTGTACATTCAGTAACTCGATGTATAATATGTATAGATTTATCGGTGTAGGACAATCCAATACTGTCGTTAATATAGTTTCTAAAAAACACCCTAAGGAGTAATTTTTCTATTGAATATAAAAAGCCCAACGACCAGATACTAAAATATCACATAAATGATTAAGCTTTATATATGTATTATATATTGAATTATTAAGATTTTATAAAATACAATTTTTTAAAAGTTAAGCTCTTTCGAGGTAAATTAATTTTATTTTCCTTTTTTCCTTTTAAAAGAATGCAATAAAGTAACATGTATATTTTATGAGTTATTGATCTACGAATAAATGTTATATACTTGTAGTATTATATAGTTAATACTTTAAAACACATTCTCTGTTTTATTTAATAAGTATAAAAAATTTTATTAACTATAAATCTAAGAATTTATCTTATACGACATCAATCACCTTAAAAATAAATACCTCGATGGTATTTATTAAGTATGGGATCGATACTTCTATTGTTCTCTCTAGGCTATTTCATACAAAATAACGTGCAAATAATTAGCACTAATATTTGAATTTGTTTTTTTCATTAATCTCTAATTTTTTTTGATATAGATTTACTGAAATTACTTAGATTTTTCTAAAATTGCAAATGACAAAAACTGTTATAGGAAATACTATTTTTTCTAAAAATTATTCAATACTCTACATTATTATCTTAGAGTGAAATACATTTGACAGAAGAACTTTTCAATTGAGATAATAAAATTTAATTGTTTTTTTTTTATTTCAAAAAGTTCTTAAACGTCTAATTTTTATGTATTTATGTATTACGTTTGAAATCAGTACATTTTTTACTCGTAGTCTTGTAAAGGTTGAGATAATTGGATTCAAATCTATAATTTTTTATTATATGGTAATAATTGATATTATTCGTTATTTAAGTTGACCGTTTGACAGGAAAAAGTTTTAAACTTAAACTTTATGTTATGTTTTTAATACCCATCAAGGATTTTCAATAACTCAGTTAAAACTTTTTTCATAGGACACTGAATGATATTTTTGTCCTGAAATTGATCGTTTTTTAGTTTCGTATTACTTTTATGTTATATTATATGTTAAATAAAGTATGTCAAAGACTCGTAAAATTGCGTTATAAAATTTTTTTCAATAAATTGAAAAAAAAGTCAATACATTAGAACTTAGCATGTGGACACCAATATAAATTGATATCTGAAAGTGATTAACATCACTATCATAAAACCTTTTGATCTAACAAAATCCAAAAAAAATTAATATGGGTTTTGATATGTCAGACGTCCCGAAACGTTTTCAAAAATTGAAAACTACATTTTTTACTGTGGTTGGGTTTATACTATGTTTCACATGGTAGCACAATTGTCGGAAAGAATTTTTTAAATACTATAATACATATGAAAAGCTTTAATTTGGTAGGTTAAAAGATATTAGACGTTTCAAAACATTTTCATTGTTAATAAATTTTCAAAAAATTTAGATCTACCAATATTTTTAAGTTACAGAAAATTTAAATTTTAGAAAAAAAAAATATCTGAATTTGTCAATTTTGACGGATATCTAATTTCGAGATATTTTTTAAATATTTTAAATTGAAGGAATTTTCTTCAAGTTTTGCGAATTCTAAGTTAAACTAGATTAAAATAGGTGTTTTTTGACGCATAAATCTATAAAATTGTGGAGTTCAACGTTTCTATGGACAAACACATCATGGTAATATTAATATCTTCTCAGCTTTAGCGTCGAAGCTAATAGAATTTTGAATTTAACTTAATTGCGTGTTCTTTTTAAATTAGTAATAATATTTAATTGAAAAAATTCAATAAACTGATATCGATTAAAAAGTTGTAATTTAAAATTCATACGTTTCATGTAAACGTATGGTAATGGAAATTTGTCAAATTCATGTAATTTGACAAATTTCCATTACCATCATAATTTATAATTGCAACCTTTGATTTATGAAATTACAATAACTTTTCTGGCAGATTACTATATCCTCTATTATTTTGGTCTTACCACGTACTAAGCCTTTTGACTTATGACAGCAAACCATTCCGTACGATTATTCAATTCATACAAAACATGTATGGTGCTTATTTGAATTTACACTCGGGTTTGTATTACTGACAACGACAATGACACGGCGCATTTTACTTGGATTGTCTTGGATAGCGGAAACGTTCAGGTTTAATGTGTGGGCAAAAAGAGCTTTGGTGTTGTGTAAATCAAAGGCAGAACAGCATATTGGAGTATTTCGTTTAGCGTTCTGCGTTCTGTGGTTGAATATGAAGATTATTTTAGCCCACGTAAATTATTATTTTAAGTGTAAGCGACTGGAATTTTGGTAAATAGATCATTCCAGTGTATATGAAATAATTGGGGTATAACTATGTGTGTTATACATTAATAGTAAAACTTTGTAAAAACTTACACTTGCATATAAATTTTTCAAAACAAGTGATGTAGAGTTTAAACTGACACAAAAATACTGAGAAATTAAAATAAATTATAAATGTAGTTGAAGTATTTTTTATGTTAAAAATTATTGTATAATTTGTTTGAAAAGTTTTTTTATGATAAATGTAATAAATAATTTAAGTATTCATTAAAAATAGTAACGTTAATTTACATCGAAAAATACAAAATGGGAAATTTTTGTTAATTTTATATAATTATTCATACAGCAAATTCTTTGGTAAACAAATTCATTTAATTATTGTTTGCGTGCCCCTAAGATTTAATTCAAAGTNTTATTGTTTGCCTGCCCCTAAGATTTAATTCAAAGTTGTGTCAGAACTGATTTTAGATAATCGTAAACACAAAACAGCTGAAAAGAAGTATATTTTTTATTTTTATTGTGTCTGGATGTTATACATTGCCTGCGGTCTCTTAAGTCTTATAACTTTGAAGGACAATGATGTACGAGCTCATTATAACTTCATTTCAAACTGTAAATCGTCTTTTCAAATGAAAAACGAATAGAAAAGAACGGTTTTATTAATCTTGAACTTATCTCCTCCTACAGCTAGTGTACTTAAATTACAATTAAATTGTTAAAATAAAATAAGAATAAAAAGGTTACTACGATCAAACTTGTGAGCTTAGCATAATATGAGTTTTTAAAATTTTTAAACAACATAAATAAACATTTTTTTTGAAGGTTTTAGTAATTTAAAGTTCAGTAATAATGGATTCCTTACAATTTATTATTCAGTTTTGCTCAACTCCACAAATAATTGAAAAAAATTAAAAAACTTTCGATATTTGTTATACTTAATTTAAAAAATAATTCTTATTCTTAAATTGAAGTTAAAAAAAATACGATCTTATACATTTATTGTACGAGATATTTTCTATTTTATTTTATTTTAACTTATGAATACAATTTTTATTTGTTGTAAAAATTATAACTTGATATTGAACATAAAAAAAATTATGGGTGGATTTTAACATAGTAAGCTTTATTTATAACGTTCTCGTTTAATAATTGGATATTTTTAAGTTTAGCGAAATTTTGTGTGCATTTTTAAGTTAATTATATTATTTGAATGCTCATTAAAATTGGATGAACGCAGCGCCCGGAGGTACTCACTCGGGTTCGTTGTTGTATTTTGTCTTAAGTCAGGCTTTTTCGAGAAAAAAAAATAAGGCGAGTGGACTGTATGAATGAATGTAAAATGAATTTTGAAAACATGTAACAATTAAATGCATTATACATGAATCGTAAAATCTTATATATACACCAATGTGGACAGGGGGGGACATTTAATACCATTGCCACAATGGCGCTGATATAAACAAGTAATGGAATACAAATGTCAATAAATCTTAAAATGAAGATGAGCAAGTATTATACTTATCGGATCATTGTAACGGATGATGATAATGTTGAATATCGAGTGGATCAATTGAAGTCGAATGCAATTTGCTGACCAACGTGTACTATATGCCGTGAATGGTACTGTGATGTATCTCAGTAAACAAATAGACCCAAAGGCGATATACTGAGAGCGCACAAGGATACGGTAATAGTAAAGGTGATATTTCACTTTTTGCAACAAACAAAAAACAAACTATGGGCTCTCAAGTGTCATAGAGCTAAAAAGCGCTAAGATGGCGGTGACAATGCAAACAGAGAGAGAAGGCCCATAACAACTCGGTGTAACACAACGATAGCATAAGTTATCACAACACACAATTCTACAACAGCACATAGGACCAATGTGTATCCAACAAAAATTAAAGTTTTCTCTTCAAAACAGAAGAGACCACTAACAATTTCATTACATAAAAAATTAATAATGCTCTTGAATAACTTTATGTTAGATCATATTACTTAAGCTCATAATACAAGAAAGTATTTAGAACTACTTCCAGTAGTTGTAACTACGAAAACTTATTTTTTTTAAACACAGTATACGTGTATGAGATCATTTTTTGTTTTTGCTTAATTTAGTGTTATTAATTTATTAAATGACGTATGACTATGTACTCATATGTTATTAACTGATTATTTTTCATTAAAATTTTTATCTATTTTGAATTAAAGATAAATGTATTTCTAATTAAAAAGTAATTCCTACTAAGGTTTCATACCTTAACGCTTTTAAATATCTTTTATAAATTACAGAATTTTCACAAAGTTAATTTAATCAAGTTAAAATGAGCTATAAAAGAACTATTAGCGCTTTAAGTGCTTATGTTTTTAATAGGTTAGTTGTTAAATCATAAGTGCTAGTTTTTAGACGGATCGTTTGACGAAACACCACTTAAAATGTTTGATAAACTAGTCTGATTATGCAAATTTTAGACACGTAAAATACAATTCAGCATTTTTTAATGTTTGTACAATTAAACAATTTACGTTACACACTCAAGGGAGCTAAATTTGTGTCAAAAGATAATTGTCATTTTAACGTGTACCGCATGTAGAAGTTACTGCGCCTCATTATTTTTTAATAATGATTTTAATGTCTGAAACAATATCACTGTAGTGTAGCAGTACAAATAATATTAATTTTAAAATGATTAATGACCCGTTCGTGTTTTGATTTATAAAAACAAACCACCGTATTTCATTGCATTCCACTGACCGACTGAATCGTACCGTATATGCAATGGTGAAATTTATAACATGTTTACAAAATTTAATTTCATCTGAAGTCGATTGAAATGTTCATCTGTGAATTAAAAAAACAATTTTTTCGATAGAAAAAAATACATGAACGTTGATAATAATTGTAATCAATAGTTTACTTTTTTTATTTAATAAATATTACTTACGGCTCAAATTTAATTAAAAAATAAGCTAACATATCGTTGTCAATAACTACGCGCATGAAAAATAACGTTACTAGCTACGTAAATAAAAAAATGAACACTCAATGTTAATTTTTTATAGTGCGATTAGTGTGTATCCATACTTTCCATGTAATGAATTTTATAAATAAAAAGTTCGCAAGCGTGAAATGTCTTTTATGGAGCTTTTTGAAGTTGAATAATAATGTACAAAAATCAAAATATTTCGAAGAGATATTAATAAATTTATCCATTAGCAAATATATTATCACCCGAAATGAGAGAGTAGCTTAACGATTTTATTATACTAAGGCATTTATAATTTTAAGCACACAAAAGGCCCCTTACGTTGCTTACATTACGCGTCACGTGCGAACTAACAGCACTGGTTTGAAAACACATCTGATTTAGTGAGTTATATGACTAACATAAACTGTAAAGATATATGCTTGAAATAAACCTTATTATTTAAACAATTATTTAGTGTTACAACTTTAAGAACNGCTTGAAATAAACCTTATTATTTAAACAATTATCTAGTGTTACAACTTTAAGAACTATAATTTTATACGAAAATAATTGTATTACATCTGACAATATGCGTCATGAAAACGTATTATAAAAAAATAAACACAGAGAAATATTCTAGAAACTCAAACAATAAGTATGTATAATGTAATTATTCTATATTATTAATGATACATTTTATCATCATCTAATTAAACTCCGGATAAATTATAAATCTATACAAGATAGACATAATCAAATATAAGTTGAGAACTATGCAATAAATAAGACATTTTATAAATGTCAAATTTAATAAATCAACATAATATTTTACTAATTAACCAAGAAGAGTTGACAACAACAATACTTAATTTACTTAATTACGCTCGATATTTCATTTGAACCAAGAGTTTAATTAAAACAAGTAATAAGTAATGGATGTTTTTTCGTAAAAAAATAAATAAGTGTACAAAGGGTTCAAATAATTTTTTTATACAACTCTATTCATTAGACTTAAACAAATCGGTTTTCAGATGTTTCCCCTAATTAAAATACTGAATATTATTATTTTTTATTTGAGTTGTTAACCAGAAGGTATATTTTATCCCCTATACAATATTTCTTTGGGGTTATATGAATATAATTTTCAAGAAGATGTTACAAAAAATAACAATTATTTTAATTAAATAAACCATGGTTGTAAAGACATCGACAAATTCAACTAGCTTTAACTGTATGAAATAATTTTTTGCAAAATATACAAAAATAAAATAAAATACATATTCATAATAATTCATATTTATTTATATTATTCATAGTTTAAATAATTAGAGATAATTCAACTACTATGCTCTATCTCTGTTCAGTTAAAAATTGGGTTTTACTAGTTATAACTAGCAAAATAATCAAATCTAAATTTATTTTTTAATAAATTCACTAAAAGCCTATTTATGTATTTCTAACGTGTAGATGTTTTTGTCTGAATAAATAATCATTTTTATAATCGGATAACTTTAATGCATTATCTCAGAAAGAAAGGTTTAATGTTTTTATATTATATACTTTAGAATGATAATAAAATTTGATAACATTAGCAATACGATTTAATGCCAAATTTATCAAATTTGTAGATTGAAAAAAAATCATGAACATATGAATTAAAGTAAAATCATATCTTGTTGAAATCTAAAATGGAAAGATTATAATATAATCTGTCGTACGACTTATAATACCACGTTTTAATATTTATAATATTATTCAATAATTCAATGAGAGGGAATTAATAATAAGCAAAAAAAAATGTTAAAACTAGTGTAGAATTGATACTGAGGAATTTTACTTTAAGCATTTATTTTTAATTTTAGTTTTATGAACTTATTATCGGCTGAACGATATTAGGAAAATCATTTGTTATTTTTGTCAGATCTTCCAGTTCAATAAACATGCTGTATCTAATATGTGTGTCTGATATTTTTCCGCAGAAAGAGAATGTGATGAATTACCGAATCCCGAACATGGCGTAGTGATAATGACCGGAAGACTCTTTAGTGACAAGGCTACTTATAGCTGTGAAATAGGTTACCAACTAATAGGTCGTGACCATAGGACGTGCCATGCTTCTGGTACGTGGTCAGGCTCGGATCCGTATTGTAAACAAAGTGGTAAGTAGTAAATTAAAATAGTTGTTAAAAAGGATAAATGACTTTTTATATCTTACCGTAATCTCCTGAATAGTATTTTGCAAATCCCCTCCTGTAATCGAAAATGCAATAAACAATGCCTTTCCCGATCAATTGACTTACGATGTCGGAGCTGAAGTTGAATATCGGTGCGAAAACGGATTTATGATGAGAGGGTTTGCAAAAGCTAAGTGTTTGGCGATGGATATTTCTGCTTCGTGGTATGGTCCTGAAGTAACATGCGAACGTAAGTACTTTTAAGAACTTTTATAGTATACTCATGGGAAGATTTAAATGTATTTTCTTAACTAGATTATAAGGTTTAAGTACATTATAATAATATTAAATTAGACCAAATTATTTGGTTATATACAGGGTGGCCCAGCACTCACTGACAACTTAAATAACTTTTGATCCAGTTAATATTTTTAGCTGATTTTTTTTTTAAATAATAGTTATACGTTAGGTTTATAGCTATATCTCAATAATTATTTTTTTTTAATTTTAAATAAAGTAGTAAATATTCTGTAGCATTTTAAAATTTGTGAAAATTTGAATTTTCATGTGTTATTTTACGGTATTAAACATTGAAATATGTATTGAGAAAAGGACAGAAGAAAACACTATCATTTCATGATTACTATAATTTGGAGGTGTGTAACTTTTTCCATGAAAATGACCTATACTTTGAATGAAAGTGATAAGTTATAATTGCCTTATCAAATTTCTTATCGTGGTATTAATGCCAAGTTTGTAATGTTTAATACCGTAAAATAATACATGAAAATTCAAATTTTCACAAAATTTAAAATGCTACAGAATATTTACTACTGAATGTTAATAAGATATTTTTTTACATTTTATTTAAAATTAAAAAAAAATAATTACTGAGATATAGCTATAAACCTAACGTATAACTATTATTTAAAAAAAAAATCAGCTAAAAATATTAACTGGATCAAAAGTTATTTAAGTTGTCAGTGAGTGCTGGGCCACTCTGTATAGGAAACTCATTAAGAATAAAACACTTTTATTTCGATAATTATTAAAGATTTATATCGGATAAAAACAATTATGAAATCAAAATTATTTTTTATATTTTGCCTATTTTATTTCCATTTTTTTAAAAATAAAATAGGGGTTCTCATTTACGAAAATTAAAGTAAAGGATTTTTATATCTGATGGGATGAAAAAAAATTATTTATCTACATGATATTGAACCAAACAATTTTTCTTTTTACGAAAAAAAAAAATCAATAGTTTCCTAGAAAATTAGTGTCTTATCTTTTATCTATCATTCAGTATATATATAAGAGTATTATTTCTAAATGCATCTTTCAGTATCATATGCTAAACTTTACTAACAGTTAATTCGATTCTTATATTCATTCATAATCTTTATAAAGGATGAATTATTTAAACCGTACGTTAATCGCTAAAACTATTTTAAAAGTCTACTTTTCTAACTTTACCATATAATATCTATCTTAAATTTTTAATATTATTCATTAAATCTATTGTATATTGTACGATTTGTAATTTTGAATTATGATACCAAAATTAAACAAAAAATTAAAATTAAAAATTGTTCAAAATATTTTATAAGTAATTTTATTAATATATAATTACTTAAAAATAATATTTATCGAAATTGTAAAGCAAGAACTTGTGGATCTCCATCTATAATTTCTAATGGCTGGCATCAAGGAGACTGCACAGACTTTGGCTGTCGCATATACTACAAATGTGCTGATGAATATGAATTAATTGGAAAATCAGAACGCCTGTGTCATTCTGATGGATATTGGGTACCAAAAGAACCTCCATCTTGTGTGCGTAAGTACCTCCACCTAGAAATTGAGGGGGTGTTCTCTGCCAACCTTATGTATTATTCTATACATATTTCTATCGATATTCACGAAAAATGTTCATATTGTTAAAAAGGTGAGACTTAATTTCTTATAATATTAACCGTTACAAAATAATATTACTCATTGATATTGCTCAAGTTTTTATGATCGCTTACAACAATATAATTATGCATAAAATAGTATTACACAGAAATTAATTAAAAATAAAAAATTGAATTCAACATCTAAAAAAATAATAGTGAAAACATTTATCAATAAAAATGTTCAGTTAAAATGATTGGAATTTAAGAATTAAAAATAACAATTATTTTCGATGGGTTACTTTTTGGCGTTTTTCGCATGTGTTGTGGTTACAGCGGTAGACTGCGGTCCACCAGAGAACCCGTTCAACGGGAACGCTATTTTTACGTCTACATCATACAATTCAGTGGTATCGTATGAATGCAAGTTCGGGAATTTATTGTCAGGTGAGCCAACCAGGAGATGCGGTGCTGACGGCAAATGGTCTGGTATCACACCAAGTTGTCAAGGTAAATGATGCACATAATCATGAAAAAATATTCAAATTATTAAAATATTGGAACGGACTATAGAATGTTTCTAAAATAAAACTTGTTATATAGTATTTTTATATTACTAGTATATTTATACATACATAATGCAATAGCTTTAAATTTTGCTAATGATAAAATAATATAAATTTAATGTTAGAGTTTTAATTACAAGTGAATAAAAAATAAAAATGTTAAATATTAAAATTGTTTTTATAAAGATTTTTATAGTTTTTAATTATTTTTGAATTTAATCGATTAACTAAATATTTTTAACGAATTAATTTGATAAAATTAAAAAAAAAAATCACCAACAAATTATGTAAGGGGCTTAGTATAGGCAACTTTGTCATCACAAGTGTATGTAAGTTGTGTGATATGGATTGCACAGTAAAAATAATAGAAAACGGGTACCAGGAATTCAGGAGATTCATAAAGCTTTTCCGTAGCCAGTGGTCGCGCGCGGTGTTATCAGTTATTACCGTTTTAACGGGGACCCTTATAGAACAATGTTGGCGATATCCGATAATACTATGGCGTTGTCGAGCTATTCAGACGTTGAAAATCATTAGCAATAGCGTTACATATAAATATATTATATACACGAATTTGCTTTATCTTAATCCATGAAATGGCACAACAATCAACTGCTTAGAATAAAAAGTTCTTTTTTTTGTATGTTTGGAGATAAAATAATTTTGATAAAACGATGATGTCTTTAAATTAATTTTATCAGACTTAAAACACAGTAAGAAATAACAATACGCTTGTTGAGTTAATATCTCAACAAAATTATAATATTATAATTTTTTTCATTATACCACGAAATCTCAGCAATTCAATTGATCATTTTAATTTCTTAATTGATTTTCTTTCTTATTATACTTTAACATTTATTTATTAAATAATTTTACAATAAAAGGAAAAGTGATTAATTACTTTTTAAATATATAAAAGGTTAAGAGTAATTCATCAAGAAATCCAAATGAAAATAAAAAAAATGTCAACAAGTGCTATAGTATCAAGGTATTTCATAAAAATACTTGTTCGAAATAGTTTTTGGTTAAAAATGATTGATAACTTTAGCTCATATATTTTAGAAAAACGCCTTAATAAGAAATTGGAATCTTGATTGTACTTTTAGAATGTTCAATTGTATTCTGGTGACAAATTGAACACTTGAAATTAATTAAACTAATTATTTATTGCAATGAAAAGCTTCAAATTTTTTAATTAGAAAAACTTCATCGTAAGCAATTTGTTAAAACTGAAGAATAATATTTTTTAATTAACGTGTCAGCTACTTTTTTCTTTTTATTTAAAAATTAAATAAAATATCAAACAAACAAATATAAATGTAACGATAGAAATAGATTGTGGATCTCCGGGAGAGTTGCATAACGGTTGGCTAGAGAACACAGAAAGCGGAACTGGTTTAGGGGCGACCATTATTTATCGTTGTCAAGATGGAATGCTTCTTGTAGGAAATGCATCAACGGTATGTCTGGCTGATGGTAATTGGCGCTATCCACCCCCATTATGTCTCGGTAAGTCATTTTATTTGACATTATTTATTAAAAAGAGTAGAAACAATTTAAACAAAAATTAAAGTTTTAACTAAAAGGCTACCAAAGCACTATCTAATAAAATACTAAATTGTCCTGTGTAATTGGTTATTAATAAATAATTATATATTTTTATTATAGCGCCATGTGTGGTCCCAGCCATTCAGCAAGGTATTGTTAATGTAAGTCGTTCAAATGATTCCACGGCTATTCAACAAAAAGCTGGTGCTCCTGTATTAGCAAAACACGGTGATAAACTTATCGTTAAATGTATTGATAAGTATGAACCATCTGGTGGTAATAATACTTTTGCAACATGCAACAATGGAACGTGGACGTACATACCAAAATGTGAACCAGGTAGGAGTTTGTAACAAGTAACATCTATCATCATTATGATATCATAGTAATACTTAAAGCTTTGTTTAATGAAATAACAATTTAAATATTATTTTAGCGCATTGTAAGCATTTACCACAAATTCCAAAAAACGGAATAGTTTTGGCACCAAGAATGGGTCATGGTGCCAGAGCAAAATTCGCATGCAAAGATGGCTTCGTAATGACAGGGGATCGGTACACAGAATGCCGATTCGGAAACTGGTCCGGAAAAACTCCAATATGCGAAGAAGGTTTAAAAATAATATAAAAAGCATATGAAATTTATCAGAGATAAGATTTTTTTGTTTTTTTAGTGTATTGCCCTTTTCCTGGTTATATAGAGCACGGTAAAGTTTTATTGGTAGGAAGTATGGGTGTATATGATTACAGGCCATACGTTAAAAAAATTAAAAATAATAAACAAATTGCTTTTGAATGTGATCGAGAATATACCATCGAAACGGGACCAGTTGGAGCTACATGTATCGATGGAAAATGGAGTCCTGAAGTGTTACCCAAGTAAATATAAAAACAATCAATTTAATTATTAATCTTAATCTCGTTACTTTTGCCTTACATAATTATGTAATCTAAGAAAGAATACATGCTGAAAATTAAATTATAAATTTAAATTTAAAACATACGCATGCATAAAAAAAAAAGAAAAAATTGTGAACATTTTTGTTGAAAGAAATTATTAGTGTGTTCATTGTTATAAAATTTATCTCAAAATTTAACATTTTAAATGTTTAGATGTGTACCATCCAACCATCCAAAATTAAGGCTAAGTAGATCTATTCAAAATGAAACCGAATGGAAATCTTATATATTAAATACAGATAAATTAAATTCATCTATGATATTTAAAGTCGTTGAGACTTTACAAAATTTGTGGATAAGAAGTAAACGTGCTCTATCAGCTCAAAATCAGCAAGTTATGAAAGCAAAACAGACTTCTAATAAAGATCAAACAGCAAAGAGTCCTGGAACCGGGAGGTCCAGGAGTAGAGAACCTGGAGATACATTATTTAAAGAATATGATGGTGAAGAGGTTAATACAACAATAACAGAAGAAAAAAATCCACAAAAAACTGTCAAAGGAAAAGGAAAACACGGAAAACGAAAAGGTTGAATTCCTTAAAAATATATTAGTAATTTACTATTTATACATAATGTACAAATAATTGACTTATTACAATTTATTAAAAATTATTTTTATTTTCTTTATAAACAATAATTTTTTTTTTAGTTGGTCCTTGCGAGCCTTTATCCAACAACACATTCGCACATTTTGAAGTTATAAAATCTGGAAAGCATGGGAATAGTACTCATTCCCATGGTACTGTGATAAAAGTAACTTGTAATGTTGGTTATTACACTAATATTGTTAATAACACAGCTAAATGTTGGAGAACGCGTTGGAAACCCGCAAAACCAGATTGCAAACTCAGTAATATATTTTTATTCAATATTTGAACTTAATAATATAATGTCTTTAAAAAAACATGTAAAACGTAGCTATTAAATTAATATATTTACCGACTAGTATATTTAAATAGTCTAATTTGTCTTACCNATTTACCGACTAGTATATTTAAATAGTCTAATTTGTCTTACCTTCTAAGGGCCTTAAAAGTTATAGAATATTGAACGTTTCTTACAAGTTATACTGTACTGAAACAAAATAAATTATATATTATGATGATTTTTCTAAAATAACGCGTAAAATGATGTTAACTTATCCATATATTTTTTAGAACCTTGCTTGGTGCCTTACACAGCAAATGGCTATTATAGAACTAATGAACCAACCTTTTTAAACATAACTGAAAATACAGAAATTTCTGATGGAGAAGTTGTAACTTTATCATGTTTTTCGGGATTTAATTTAAAAGGCTCTCCTAGAATTCAGTGCATTAAAGGAGACTGGGATGTCGATACTTCTATTCCGGAATGCACGCCTTGTAAATATTAAATGAAACAATAATTTTAAAGTAAAACTTTTCATTGTAAAATTTAATTCTAGCTCCATGTGAGTTACCATCAATAAACCACGGCCAATATTTATTGGGATATAGAGCTGGATTAACCATAGCTAATGGTTCATTTGTAACATTTCAATGTGATCCTGAATTTATCAAAACAACTTCTGTCTCTATAGAATGCGTATTAGGGAATTTAGTTCCAAAACTTCCATCTTGCAAAAGAGGTAATTATTAAAAGATAGCTTCTTGTTTTATAATTGAAGGGGTCAGTGGACATATATTTTTGAAACTGTACAGGAATGCTACTTTCGAAACTAAATTTTAATGATAAATTCTTCTAAAAACATCTTAATTTATTTATTATTTCGATATATCTGTGATTCAAACACATTTCGGACAGAAACAATATTTTTATTATACTATAACACTTCTATTCATGAAATACTTTCAGAAAAAATGTCGATTATCACTATAATTCACTGTGCCAATTCTCAAATAAGAATTTAGAATTTTGTTTTATTGATAAGTTGTAAAAATAATAATCTATTTACAATAGTCGTAATTATGTTATAAGCATACATACTCATATTTTTCAAGTGTTTATAAATCTATTTTATTTGCTATAAGATGGTGGGCTTTTTATTACTGGTGCCGATATACTAAAAAAAAGCGAGCTGGGAACTATTGATCTTTTATCTGGACTTCGAGGATCATGTGGTCCTCCAGAATCTGTTCAGGGATCGTTAATATTTAGGAATGGAGAATTATTAAAAGACGCCGAAAAAAGGTAAATATTAGCTGAATTTATTCATGAAAAATATTTTTGAGTATTAATGTAATACTAATTTAAGTATTCTTCTTTAGTTTTCCTGATGGAACTGAGGTCACTTTTAATTGTATTGGAAACATTATAGGGGAGAAGGTAACTTGGCGTATAAGATGTGAAGATGGGAATTGGATTGGTAGATCGTTAAATTGCAGTAAGTTTACACAAAAATTATTTTACATATTATTACGATGCCAAAAAAAAATAAAGTTTATTTGATTTTTCATTGAAGTTACAGCAAAACCGATTGAAGAAACAAACACGACCGGCGATAACACTACATGTATGTTCAGAAATAGTGAGCCCAACGTCATAACTTTTATCGGTGACTCGATGATAACTAATGAGCTAACAGAATTTAACGCAGGAACAATTTTGGTGAGAGTCATGAATTAAAATATTCTCTGTTCTACGAATTTTGTGTACAAAGTTCATAATTATTCAACTAATTTTCTGGTATTTTTGTAAATCACACTATTTTTAGGTGTCAAGATGTTCGGATATTGGTAAGTATGCAATGGAAGGGTCTAATAAACGCGTATGCATCAATGGAGAGTGGTCAGGACAGCGACCGGTTTGTTTCGGGTTAAACCAAGAAAACGATTATGCTCGTAAGAATTTATAATAGAAATACAAATTACAGAAAACGTGAATTGTAGTATACATTTAAATTTTTTGGTTTCAAATTGTTTAAAAAATATTAATTTGTTCATTGACGAAAATTTAACTACAATACGGTAAACGAGAATTTAAAAAATTATACGAAATTCATAGATTAAATACAAATAGGAAATTATGTTTAAAACATCAATATTTATATTTCTCAATTCTATAAATGCAAATTTGACACTATTTTAATTTTTTTTATATTTATGAGGTTTGGATTAAGTTATAATCAAATTTAAAAATAATTCATAAAATTATAGATTTTTGAATTTTAGGTTTTTGATATCTCTAAAGATAAATTTTACATTATTTTTTAAGATTTTTAAATGTTAAAAAATAATGCAAAAAAATAAAACATAATGAGTTAAACATTTGACGAAATATAGTAAAATGTTTTTTTTTATGAAGATTATACAAAAAGGTATAATGGTCTTTTTACTTTATTATATCATTACAATTTTTAATATTAGAGCATATATATCTAGCTATTTACCACAGCTGAATATCATTGTACACTTTTGTGTACGTCTTTATTTAACAAATAAATGAGATTTTAGGACTCTACCTAATAATACTAATTTTGAAATCATTTTATCTTATTTAATTTTTTTTTTTTTTGAACTTTAAAAAAGAAAAATTTAATTTAACTTGTTTTGTAAGTAATTAATAAACGCGAAGAAATTATAAATTTTAAAAGCTCATTTTTTCGCTTTTTAATTATTTACTTTACGTTAATGTTTTGAATACTGAAACTGTATAACAATAGAAAGAAAAATAGTGTATGTAATAAAGGCCCTTTTATTGTCGTTATACATTATCAACACCAATGCATGATTATTCTATACGTATAAAAAAGATCTAATTAAGTTCGGAATGTTTTTCATAAGTTGTCAAATATTTTACTATTAAAATTCAACCGTGTAATAATCATATTTTAATGTTGATATTTTTTGGCTTGTTTTCTAAATTCTGACCCTTAGTTTNTGTCTTGTTTTCTAAATTTTGACCCTTAGTTTAATTTATATTTTTGTGCACATTACGTTAGTATAATTTATTTGATTTTTGTACATTAATGTAAAAAAATAAAATATTTCTTTCTTTCNTAAAAAAATAAAATATTTCTTTTGTTTTGTTTTGTTTTATTTTTTGTAAGTGGAAAAACCACCAACTATACTATTTCGTCATCAGCTCGGTCCTATTGCCCAAAGTAACGAAGGAAAACTAATTGTGTATCCAGGAACTATATTACACATGGAATGTTTGTGGATCAAACGGTTTGGTACTCCATTGTGGAATGTCAGTCACTCATTTCGGTAATAGTATTATTTTTCAATTAAATTAGTTATATGTGTTAAATATGTCTAGACATAAACATATTCTGAAAGAATAAAATCATACAATTGTGATATCGTAGATCAAAGATTTTATTTGAAATGAATTCTCAGTGAATATAACCTTAAGTAGTAATTTTTTTTTAATTTAATTTTAAGTATATTCATTTATAGACATAAATAGTTAGCATCAGGCACGTAGCTAGAAAATATTTATTGGAGGGGCCAACAATTATGGGCTCTTGTATCATTTTCCATAATTTGTTTCCCATGAAAAGCTTGTGGGGGGGCTCCCTCCACTCATCCTTAGACAGTATCCCATTCTATGAATCTTACAAGTTCAAAATTTTACCATTGGTTGATTAAAAACAAATTGTTTTCGTATAAAGTATACTAATTATTACAGTATTATAAAAAACCCAGCATAGGGGGGTCGCGGTTCAGTGGTGACGTGGCATAGTTGGATCAAATATAATGATATCTGACAGTGATTAAAATCACTATAAAAAAAAACGCTTCGATGCAAATCTTTAGATAATGTTTAATTTTAAAAAATTGGTGGATTAATCCAAAAGCTACATGATCTGCTAGTTCCTTATTAATATCCTGCATGAAAAAGGGATTATTAAAAAATATTATTTCTCATAAAAAATTTTTATTGATCTATACATTTTTCAAAGTTATAGAAGTATAAATTTTAAATTTTAAAATATAAAATCGAGAATTTTAACACAAAAATAACATACGGTAGCCATTTTCACCATGATGACAAAATAAAGTTCGAAATTTTTTTTTTTTTATATAATAAAGTATATTACATTAACTTTAATTTAAGATATATATAAAAGTTTCAGACTTTCCGGAACACTTTCAAAAGTTAAGTTGAAAAAGTTCTACTTTCTACATGCATTTTTTAGATTTGAACCCCCCTCGTATATAGGGAAATTATCCGATTTAAAAAAACAGTATGTCGAATGAAAGATGTATATAAATACTACTTCTCATGAAAAAATTGTATTGATCCATACATTTTTCAAAAAGTATAATAGCATAATAAAGTTAAAAATGTAAAATACAAAAATAGCATTCGATAGCCATTTTCCTCGTGAAGATAAAATAAAGTTCGAAATTTTTTTAAATAAAAGAGTACATTACATTAGCTTTAATTTAAGATATAGATAAAAGTGTCAGAATTTCCGGAACATTTTAAAAATTTATGTGGAAAAAGTTAATTTTTTTTTTAAAAAGTCATTTTAAATATCCCTCTGTGGGCAGGTTAAGAGTCAGATTTATAAAAAAATATACCCAATGAAAGGTAAAGACATCATGCATCTATAAAATAATTTATATAGATTCGGCCATTTTTAGAAATTTAATGCAGTTTTAAGTTAAAAAAATTTTAAAATGTCAAAAATTAGCAATTTTTACATTTGTAATTTTTTGGAGGATTTCCCCCATTTACAGGGTACAAGAGAAACGTTTTCAATTTTTGAAGTTAATGTCTTACTAGATGCGATTTGTGATCTTTTGATGTTATGTTCATCAAAATCGGTCCAGTGAGAGCTGAGATTGAGTGTTCACAGATACAAAAAAATATAGTCATAGAACACTATATATTTTTTTAATTAAAAGTTACAGAATCTACAAATTAATAAAAATACCCCCTTAATTACCAACTCACCCTAACTACTCTTTAGTATACCNGAACACTATATATTTTTTTAATTAAAAGTTACAGAATCTACAAATTAATAAAAATACCCCCTTAATTACCAACTCCCCCTAACTACTCTTTAGTATACCCCCTTAATTACCAACTCCTCCTAACTACTCTTTAGTATACCCCCTTAATTACCAAACTCCTCCTAGCTATCTCTTTATTATACCCCTTAATTGCATTTTCCCCCTAACTACTCTTTTAATATTCCCCTTAATTATTAATTACCCTAAGATACTATTTTTTTTCCCTTAATTACTATATTTCACAACCTTAATTACTAATTATTCCTATTTTCTCTCCCTTTATTACCAATTATTATTATTATTTTGCTCCCTAAATACAAATTACTACTAATTTATTACACCCTTAATACTAAGTACTATTGGTTTATACTAATTACCATTATTCTGCAAAGAAATTATAATAAACAAAAATATACTTTTCTTTTTCAACTTTTCGCGCTCTTTTTAAATCTCTAATTAGACTTTTTCTATCACTTCTAAATTTTTATAGAATTACTTATTATTAAAAAATAAGTATTGACATAAAAAAAAAATTGTTTTAAACTAATACTGATTTTAATTATTAATATATTAAAAATATGAAAAATGTTATTTAACCTATTTTGTTAATCCTTCATGGTTGATTTTTGTGAAAGTTTATAATAAAAAAAAACAATAGATGATTTTTTCAGACAGTTATTGAGTATGACTGATGGTAATGAACAGATAAATATAAAAAAAAACCAGCACAGTGAGGTCGTGGCACAGTGGGGACGTGGCATAGTTGGGTCCAGTATAGATTTAATCTGACAGTGATTAAAATCACTATCATAAGAAACGCTTCGATGCAAATTTGTAGATAGTGTTTAATTCTAAGAAATTGATGGATAATTACAAAAGCAACATCAACTTCTATTTCATTAATTATACCCAGATTAGTAATTCTTTTAATCATATTATATTATATAATTTTTAAAATTAATTGTTTTAAAATTATTATTGATTTTGATTTTTAATATGTTAAAAGTAATCATTTTGAACCTACTTTTTTGGTCCTTTAAAGTGAAAGTTTTAATTAAAAAAAAAATGAATTTATTACCATAACTTTTAGCTCAACTTGCTAGTTTGAAATTGATATTATTAAATAGAAAAAATGAAATTGTTAAGATTAATATACAATCAGGAAATTTTATAATTACTATTTACAGTAAATGTATCAGAAAAGTTCAATTTTTTTTTACATTTTTTACGTTATGGATCACTTAAATAAAAATCATTTCTAATTAAATTTTGGTGTTTAAAGATTCTACAATTGAAATATGCAGAACTCAATTAATTTTAATGATTTACTTTAACTAAAAAAACCAATAAAAAAAAAAATTTAAAAAGATTTACTCAATTGTGAGTGTATTATAAAATTTGATTATAATTGTAAAAATCCATCTTTAAATTCTGGTGAAACTAAAAATCATTTTTTTTTTGAAATTTAAGATTTATATAGCAACATGTTACAAAAAAATTTGGAATATTATTAACTAGTAGTAGCACACACAAATAGAGTTAAAAAAATAAAAAATTACACAGTAAAATTATTTACTTTTGTAGTTGAATACTTTTATCATATCAAATCTAATTCAACAATGAATACTTTAAGAATAATAGAAATTAATGTTTTTGATTGTTTGTATGGAAAAAGTTGGTTAAGCTACTTTTTATTTGAATAAGGAATATTTTTTTCGATTTTTCAGAGTAATAACTTAAACTAAATACGAATTGTAATCATTTGACGTAACGTTAAAAAAGTAGGTCTAGTGAGGGTTGGCAAAATAAATCGTAGCCACAAAAAAAACTACATAGTAAAATAATATTAACATGAATATAAATTTCTTCTCACGAGGGGAGACTATAGTGATAGGATTCTTTAAATTTATTGAAGTTATTGAATTTAAATGAGATAAATATTAAATGATTTGAAAATTTTATTCTAACTCAAAAAAAATTCAAAATATAAACTGCCACAAACAGATTTGAACCTCGTACACCGTTAGCATGAAAGATACAAGTGTTACTGAAACTGTTCGTTGCTTTCGTCACATGATAAAATTGCCTATTTAAGGTAACTCAAATTAAAAAATTACTTTTTCGACTTTAAAAAAGCAAAAAAAATTAATAAATTTAATTTCTTATGTCTTATGAACTTTATTCTATGTCAATTGAATTATAAAATATTCATGAAAGTCAGTGTATTGCCCATATAAGATATTTTAAAAGAAAGTAAAATACAAAACCCAGGATTTTAACACAAAAATAGCATATTTTTGAATACGGTAGCCATTTACGCATAGATGATAGGTCATCGGGACAAATTTTTTTTTTTCATTTTGTAGTACATAAAATAACCTTTAATTTGATATATGTTTAAAGGACATAGTANCATAAAATAAGCTTTAATTTGATATATGTTTAAAGGACGCAGTATTTCCGGAACATTTTTAAAAATTAAGTTGAAAAAGTTAGTTTTTGTAAAAAAGTTGCTATTTTAAATCCCCTTTGTGAGCAAAATAAGTATTAGATTTTCAAAAAAAAATGATATCAAATGAAAGGGAAATATCTAAGGTTTTAGTATAAAAAAAATTATGTTGATTTGTTTATTTTTGAAAAAGTTATGGAAGTTTTAAAATAAAAAGTGAAAAAAATGACAAAATTTACCGATTTTTAAATTTGTAATTTTTTTGGATATCTCCTCCATTTGCGGGGAATGAGGCAAAATTTTTTAATTTTTAAGGGTAATGTCTGCGACTAGATACGATTTGTGATCTTTTGACGTATCATTGAAAGACATCGGTTTGGTGAGAGCTGAGAAAAAGTGGTAACAGACACAAAAAAAAACACATCATAGTAAAACCAATACCTTCTCAGCTTTGCATCGAAACTAATAAAATAATGATGTGAACATAAGCTGATTTAATTTTTCAACTTTTAAGCTATTAAGAAAAAATAATTTATATCTAAATACTAATATTAAAATAAGTTATAAATAATTTTGAAAATAAATATAAACAATGTAAGATTTATTTTATTTAAAATTAAAAACAATTCCTGCCTTTTTTTAGTCATATTTTCATTACTATTATTTAAAGCACGCAAATAACATATTAAAAAAAACAAATAAATTACCTATTATAACTACTAAATTATAAAAAAAAAACAGATTAAAGATAAGATTTATCAAAAAATTTTTCATAGAGTATTACTCTATCGAATTTTGTAATCAACTAGATTCTAATCAATGCATATTTCAATTAGTATCAATGTTACTTGGTAGTTTGTTATCAATTGTTGAACCAGAGTTAAAAAAAATTTATCTACAACCACGTTTGGAGTAACTGCTATTCCATTTATTATTACGTCCAGAACGTTATCTTTTTCAAATAACGTTTTCTATGAATATAAAAATGAAAATACAGCCATAATAATAACTGAATTACTCAATAGTAATCACAAATTAATAATAATTTCAATGTATATAAGGACTAGTACGTTATTGATAATTCGTAAAAATAATTGAATTTTAAATTTGGGGGGGGCTGGCCCTGGGTCACATTAAATCTAAGGGGGGCCAGGCCCACCCATGTCTACGTGCCTGGTTAGCATATGTAATATATTAGCTGGGGTTTTACAAGGATTTACGGTACTTTAATAAATGTAATTTTAATATTGATGTCCGTTTCTATGTTTAAACTGCTTATTAGTTTTGATAATTTTTAAAACTGAATGATTTCTTTTTTATTTTCAGAAAATATCCCGAAGGTTGGACGACAGATCCCGGGCGTGATCCTAACCTCGAGTACCGTCTAAGTATTTATCATGCAAGCAGAGATGACTCGGGTGTATTTTCATGTATTACGCCTACTAGACATACGCATTCCGTCGAAATAATTGTAAAAGGTTAGCTAAATTGTTATTAAAATTAACTAAAATTGCCAATAATAATATTAGCTGTGCATTGTCCCTCTATACCATCGAAACGGAGTCTGACGATTGGAAGTCAAAATACAAAACTCAATACCCGTGTGACGTTTTCCTGTGCTAAAGGGTACAACTTGATTGGGGCGTCAGAAATCAATTGTCTTCCTTCAGGAAACTGGAGTGATCCCATCCCATCGTGTGAGAGTAAGTTTGATATTTCAACGGACTTAACATTTATCATTTATTTTACTTATCTGATTATTACATTTTTAGTAATCGAATGCGATGAAATCGAAAAACTCATTGATCCAAATCTACGTGTAGCTGTGCTGAGCCATCAAGTTGGTGGCGAAATTATGTTTAGCTGTATGCAAGGATTTGGATTAACTGGACCGACTCATTCAACTTGTTTACCGACCGGCGAATGGGAACAACCATTTCCAACATGTGCAGGTCTATAAATATTTTTTGTTTACTCAAAGATATAGTGTATAAAAATTAATATATGTTTTAGTTACTCCTAAAACTTCAATAAAATTAGTCGCTTATTGTACACACAATTAGCTCTTATTTATCTTAGATATTTTAGTCATTTTAATGATAAATGAGCTTTTAAAATAAAATTCTTTTCAATAATGTTGTAATTTTCTCTGTTTCTTAATATCTAAAA
Source organism: Daktulosphaira vitifoliae (assembly GCF_025091365.1). Lineage (NCBI taxonomy): Eukaryota > Metazoa > Arthropoda > Insecta > Hemiptera > Phylloxeridae > Daktulosphaira > Daktulosphaira vitifoliae. Next base: position 32,227,747 of record NW_026099572.1, on the reverse strand, counting down.
TTTATTATTTTAAATAAGAAAAACTTCTTTAATATCCTTGAACTATTTTTTTTAAACACATATTTCTTTATATCTTATGTGTATTATTATTTTTTTAATAATTCAAAAATTTGAGTTAAACAAAATTATTCAATTATTTGTACAGCGGAAATTTAATAAAAATTATATATATATATATATGTTGTACAAGGAAATCAGTGACTTCGAAATTAATTATATTTCTCAAATAACTGTTGGGCCCTAAGAAGTGTAATTGGTGTGTTGTAGCAGTTACATGTCCTTGGCCAGGAGACCCGCCACATGGTTATTTGGCCATTTCTCAAAACTCCTACAGACCAGGTGAACGCGTGTCCGTCAACTGCGAGCCCTATTACGTATTGGACGGTCAACCGAATCTCGTTTGTCAGGATAATGGAAATTGGTCAGCATCATTGCCAGTTTGTAAGTGGAGACGATTTTTTTATAGCGACTTCGAACAAGTACTGCTTATTTCAAAGTGCCTCGACGGATCTTCTGGCCATTATTGTTTAAATCCCTTCGAATGTATTTTTTATCATTTCGAAGTCGCTTTATGACGTTAATAAAATGTATTTCTAATACTAAGATTATTGTCCAGGTGTTCAAGCATGTCCTTACCCAGGCACAGTGATACGAGGTCGTATGTCAATGGTTAAGTTCTACTATGCTATTGACGATGTGATCACTTTTAGCTGCGATGATAATTTCAAAATTAAAGGTGTTCCAATTTTAAAGTGTTTAAAATATGGTAAATGGTCTAACTCAATACCTACATGTGCTCCTAAAAATGAAACCCAACAGATAGTTTGAATTAATCAAAGTATATTATAATTTGTTGGATCTCAGAATATTTTTCAATTTTAAGTTATAATACTTTCCTAAGTTTTTGGTGGTCATTATTACACTGGAAACTGAACAATGTTAAATCTAATAATAGTTTGTTAATTTATTAATGAAAATTGAAGGTTTAATATTAGGTATATTTAACCATAAACTATACAACATTCCACTAGTATTTGATTACTTTTTGTATTTATCAAAAGAGCAATCGATAAAATCTACTTATAATTTATTAAAATTACCATTTAACTATATATATTTTCTAAAGTCATCTGAACAAGCCTGTTTGATTAATTTTTAGATTTATTATGCGTAATTAATTATAACTACATTTTTAATCAGCTAGAAATAAATTACTTAAAATGAACGCTACTATGAAATAAAGAAATGTTATTTTTGGAATACTTATTAGTGTGAAAAAAAACTAAACGATTTTAGAGGTAAGAATGTATTTGATTAAAACTAGGTAAGCGTAAATTGAAATATTATAAATATTGTTATTACTGATAAATATTTTCAAGGCCTTTAGATGTTTACGATAAGTAAAAAATAAGTATATTACATTAAATTTACTTATATGGACATTTTAAGTACATAAAAAAAATAAAACGATAAATGGCTAATGAGCTTACTTTGAATATTCTTTGACAATTCAATTTTTAGAAGAAATAGCTCATCTTTGACAATTTTCCAGTTTACATGTATGAAATATACCTAGTAATGTTTTTGTATAGTATTTCTAGTATTTTAGCTTATGTAAGTTTTTAAGTATTCTACTTAGTTTTAAAAATACATATTATAACCAAGTTATAAAAAAATACTGTATTATGTTAAATAGTCGTTGTTATTGCGTTTTTACATGTTATATTATAATTATACATAATATTTCAAATATTTTTTTTGATTATTAATTAATTTATGTTTACTTAATTAGTTTAAATAAAATTTTGTTGAAAATTAATAGCAATGTTTTTTAAATCATGTAATTATAACGTTATGTATTTATTATTATTATTATTCATAGGTTAAAAATAAAAAATATAAATTTAAAACTGTTTAATATTTTTATGAATTGATTTATTAACAAATTGATCGATATTTATTAAAATTTCTAATGATTTTAATGCTTTCCTGGTTTTAAATAACTTTTAAATCACTTCAATGAAGTTAAATATTAATAAATAAAAAAGAGATAGTAATCTTTAAAAGTATAAAAATATCGACAAAAAGTAATGATTTTTTATTTTCTGGTCATATTTTTAATTTTTATTGAAAAAGGATTATTTACACATAGTACTCGAAAAATATCCTAAATTTGCGTAACAGATAACCAGATTGTTTAACGTATAAAATATACGTTGAACAATCTGGTTATTAAAACTATTATTATTTACATTCTTTAAGTAAGATAGATGGCGCTACATCCTTAAATCAAAACAATAAAAGTCATCAAATAATTATGTCTGTTGTATCCTAATTAATAACAATCATACACTATGCTTGGTAAGACTAAAAAGTGCCATAAATTCCAACAATAAATAATTCTAACCTTTTTTAACTTCAATGAGAAGCTATGAAAATATTAATTTTACTATGATGTGTTTTTTTTTTTGTTTTTGTCTGTTGCAAATTTTTCTCAGCTATCACTGGATCGATTTCTTTCAAATACCCAAATCGTATCTAGTTGAAGACATGACCCTTAAAAATTAAAATAATTTCTCTCTTTCCCGTAAATGGGGGAAATTTTCAAAAAAATTCCAATTTTTAAAATATTGTCATTTTTTTCACTTTTTTTTCTTAAAACTACCATAACTTTTTCAAAAATTAACAAATCAACATAATTTATTTTTATGTTGAGACCTTAGGTATTTTCCATTCATTTAATATAATTTTTTTTTTAATTTGAATCTTTATTTGTCCAGGGGAGAGATTCAAAATAGGAATTTTTACACAGAAGTTAAGCTTTTTCAATTTAATTTTTGAAAATGTTTAGGAAATATTGACAGTTTTATTTAATCTCCCTTCGTGAGAAGAAATTTCTTATTCATGTTAATATTATTTTACTATGAGGTTTTTTTTGTGACTGCAATTTATTTTCCCAACCCTCAAAAAAAATTTGTTTGAGTCAAATTAATTCTTTGGCCGACCCTAAAAGTAGTTGGGATAAGGCGAGGAAAAGAAGAAGAGTCAAATTTAATTATTTATACAAAAAAATTATCATGAATATCATAAGCATCGAATAGATGTTTGACAGTGATTTTAGTCACTGCTCAGGATTTAAAACTGAGACTCAAATTTTGCAAAAGGCAGGGCAATTTAAAAGTTCAAAAAGTGAGAGGCAAAAATAACATTTCTGAAATGACAAATTTTTAAGAACCACTTTTTATGAACAAAAAAGTCATCAAAATATCATATATGCTGATATTTTTATACACATGGTTATATGAAAGGCACAATAACATCCATTATGTTTTCTTTAATATATAATAATTATAATAATTATTCAGTTTACAAATAAAATAAAGATAATTGTATAATAAACGCTTTTGTATCCATTGAAACAGTGAAAACTATTACAATTTTTGTTAGATACCATTTTGTTTATAACAGAATGTTGTCAAATCTATCAGTTGGAGTTTTGCATTCGATGGTTCTTATATTTTCTCTTAAATTTCCAATGTTCTGATTATATACTTACACAATTAAATTCTATTTAACTTAGAAATTATTATGATAATCTTACTTAATCTAAACGGTACACTACTATTGTGAAGCGAATCAAAGCACATCTTAAAGGTATTTTATTTTTGGCGATTTATTGCTTTAAGTTGAAGAAAGATTTTTTAGAGATTTAAACAATTTACAATTATTAATTAAAGTTTTATTTGTTTATAGTGGCAAAAAATTATAAGAAATTTGTTGTTAAACGTATAAACATTTTAGAAACGAGAAATAAGAAGTACTCTTGTATCCCTGCTAAGATCATGAAAAAGAATCGCGTGAGAAGTATTCATAAGAATTTGAACCAAGAAATTAATTTGGGAAATATAAATATATCAACAAACCCAGAAATCTTGCACCAAATGAAATTAATAAAGTCGAAGAAAGCATTCTTAATACTATATAAAAAAGAATGGCCGAAGAATCAAGACGTCAAAAGTAATTTTATTATTACCTTTCTTCAAATAAGTAAACAAAATTACTTATAAAATTAAAAAACACAGAATAGTTACTTCACAAGTAATAAAACTTTAGTATATGAAATTCAAAATTATTTAATTCTCACTAAAATTTAAACAAACTATGATTATATTTAATATATTTACCGTATTAATGTATCTTCTAACATAAATTAATGGGTCGAGGCTTAAAAAAGAAATTAAGTAAAATTACTAAAGAAAGAGAATATTACTTCAGTATACAAGAATTATTTTATCAATATTTTTCTTCGGAAAAATTCAATAGTCATTGCTATGTATAATATTTAAAGATAATGTATAAAAATACTAAGGACAGATATCTTAAAATATTTTTATGACAATTAAAAATTAAATCAAACAATAATAGATATTTTTGAAAGTTTATAGCATAACTGTGTTTATTTTAAAGCAATCGTAAAATGGGTCTTAATGCCGCCTAAAACTATACTATACTCACAACAGCAATCATTATGAAGAACCGCAAATTTATGATGGTAACACGAATCCTTTTCTGCAGCTAATTAAAAGAGAGATATGTATTGGAAGTCGGACTGTTATATCACAAGTTCCACGAGAGCAAATATTTAGTGCTACTCCTAAACTATGAACGCAGCATCCGGTGGTATTCACGCGGGTTCGTTAACGTTCGTGGTTTTATTTTGTCTTAAGTCTTTAGCTATGCTGAGGATGAGGAATAAGGCGAGTGGACTGTATGTTTGAATGTAGAACGAATATTACAAAATATAATTATAACAATGTTTGAATGTAGAACGAATATTACAAAATATAATTATAAACAAATGTATTATACGAGAAATATAAAATCTTATATACACCAATGTGGATGGGGGGGACACTTAAGACTAATGCCACTAAGGCGATGATATAAACAAATAATAAATTATACAAGTGAGTCTTAGAAAGATAGATGAACAAGCATTATACTTATCGGCTAAATGAAACGGCTGATGATAATGTTGAATATTGAAAGGATCAATTAAAGTCGAATGCAAGTAGCTGACCTATGTGTACAATATGCTGTGAACGGTATTTTTATGTATCTTATAAAATATATAGACCCAACGGCGATAAACTAAGCGCACAGGATACGACAATCGCAAAGGTGATATTTTCTTTTTACAGTAAAACGAATACAAAATTACTGGCTCGCAAAACGCCATAGAGCTTATAGCAGAAGAAGCGTTAAGATGGCGGCGACAATGCTGACATAGAGAGAAGACCGACAATAACTCGATGTAACACAACGATAACATGAATAATCAATAACACATTTTCTTGAAAGCATATTCCACCGATGTGTATCCAACACCTGATATATAGATTTCTATGAAGATGACATAGAAATTATGCAAACAATACTTTTGTAATAATTATTTAAATAGAAATTTTTACTCAATATTTTTTTCTTAGTGCTTTTAGTTTTTATAATTATTATCTATTTATATTTCAAACAAATGTAATAACCTTCTTTTGTTTTCCTAATTTTTGTATTTTTAACAAATGTATTTCTCTAATTTTTAAAGAAACTATCTACTTGGACAGAATACTTTCCTCACTATTTTAAAAATATGTTTTATAATAATTAACTAACCTATACATATTATTAATTAATCATTAACATACAATAAAGATAGTGTTAAATAATAAATATAAAATATAATATATAAAATACTTTTTGAGAAATTAAAGCAGGTACTCCATGGTTTTAAATATCTGTAAATTTCGACTTTTTAAAACTTTTTTTCTTAAAAGTGTCAAAATTTGATTATAAATAAACCAAATAAATTATTTTTTTTATATAATTATCTTAGGCATTTATCTTTCATTTGGTACACGTTTTATAAAAATTTAACTTTATACCTGCCCATAGAGGTATCAAAATAGCAACTTTTGCAACATAACTTTTGATAAAGTTTGGAAAATATTGCGTCCTTTAAATATATATTAAATTTATCTTCTATGTGCAAATAGCTCCCATAGTTAAAAACATACTATTTTAATGTTAAAATTTTATTTATAATATCTTATAAGGGTTCCCCTTTTACTATAGTAAAGATGCCTTCAATTTTTAGTTAAGTTACATGAATCTAAATTACATTGATTATACATTTAAACTTATTTTGAATATTTTGCCTCCCCTTGGTTAAGAAAAGAGACTTTGAATTTCGTAAATAAGTTTAAGTTGTCCTTTTAGCCACTATATATAATAATATAATATAATAATGAGTTTTTTGCATTTTTTGACGTAAAATTTGATTTTTCTATTAGATTAAATAACTTCAATGAATATAAGGGAACCCATTCTCAGAGTCACTCCTTGTGAGAAAGAATTTCTTACTCATAATACACATTTTTTACTGTTTTTTTTAGTGTCTGTCATTCATTTTTTTCACCTCTCACTTAACTAATTTTTTTCAATGGAACGTCAAATTATCATAAATAGTATCTAATTAATGATATTACTTTCATAAATTGAAAAAGATTTCCCCTTTATCAATTACAAATTTCTTAACCAATTTAATTTCTTGTTTTTAAAGTATATATTGTAAAAATAGGTTTGATATGATAATATGTTTCAACTACAACGTTGAATAACATTACATTGTTGCTTATTAATTTTTTAACTCTATTTATGTGTTCTTCTGTCATTCTATAATATTCCAAATTTTTTTGTAACATGTTACTCAATAAATTATATCTTTTTCCTCGTCTTTATCCCAACTACTTGAGGTCGGCCATCTTATCCTAAACTTCAACTTGACACGATCACCCACATCATCTACATTCATATCAGTTGAAATTAAGCTAGAAGCCCTATAATCTAGGTGTTCAGGATCATTTCACGGAAGGACAAAGCTAAGAGTTGATCATCGATGTAAGTAAGCGTAGGTGAGGACAAACATTTTTCTAACTAATAATATTTGTTAACAATTTGCACATTATTTTGAAAAATACTGAAAAATTAAACTTAAAGGCAAAAAAAAAATGGGTAGAGAATTCTAAATTTTCATAATTTTATTTACAAAAAAATTGTTCCTAGAATCACAACATTAATTAAAATGTTTTGGACACATTTTAAGTTTTGGAAATACGATGCTTAATTAACAAAAAATAAAACTAGCACATATTATAAAATGTTAGCTAACAAATTCATTAATATGCACTTCAGTTTTTTTTATTATAAAATAAATCAGGGTAGTTATTCAGGAGGTAACTAGAATAGTGACTGCCAGCTTTGACTCTCTGTGGGTCTAATTTTTTTTTTTTTTGACTTATAGTATGTCACATAAGTTTCAAATTGAAAAACTTCTACTTTTTAAACGCATGTTTTAAGTTAAAGCTTTCTGTATAAGGGAAAATGATCTGATATCTAAAAAAAGTAGGTCGGAAAAGATATGTATGAAATATTTATAAAAAAACATTATCTATGCATATATTTTTAAAATAATAATAGCAATTTAAGTTGAAAATATAAAATCATTTTAACTACGGCGGCCATTAGCAAATAGTTGATAATAATTCGGGACGAATATTTTTTTAACTTATATTATTATTCAAATAATGTATAAAACATTTGTTTATTGCTATTTCATATAAGTCGCTAACTAAAATAAACAAGGAAATTCCATATTATTTTATTTGAAAATAAGGAATTTTATATTTTTGCATTTAAAATGATTAATAAATTATTTTTTAAATTAATAAAACTGATTTACAACACAACTAGTTTATTAAGACACGTTAACAATGATTTATAAAATTGTGAGAAAACAAATAGAAAAGTTAGAAATGAATAACAATCATAAAATGAAAATTATGTAATAGAAACACAAGTTCAATGGCATAAATAATATTAAAAAAATCATGTTTTTATTATGAAAAGTATTTAAAATAAATTAATGAATAATACAAAATAAATTAAAGAATAAAAATATATAACAAATAAAAAAAAAATAACTGGTGAGTACTAAAAATGTAAATAACAAGTGTATACTTGTCTGAACTTATCAATAAAGATAAGAGGATCATCCTGCAGATATAGCTGAGGCAAAATATAAGAGTTATAAGGTAAGTATGATTGTTGAAATCGGTGAATTTGTCATAGTTCATAATCATTAATTACTGATTGGTTAAAATCTGTAACAGTCTATATTGATGATGTCGAGATTACTAATAGTCTATATCAGTTGAATCGCAAAATTTGATCATGTCGAGTATTAATTATGTTTTCTTTTTTGATTGAAGAGTTTTATATTAGTTTGTTTGCATTTTGAGTTCATGTTATTGAATCTACCAAAAAATGATAACACGGCCGCCGGGGATTGACGGCCGGTTATAGAAAGTGTACCGGAAATCATGTGAAAAAAAGAGGCACGGTACGGGATTAGAACCCGCGACCCAAGGCGTCGTATAGACAAACCTTACTACTAGGCCACCGTGCACTTATGATTCAGATCCCGATACACTTTCATTTAGGTTGATAACGTGATGTGCGGCTGAGGGAAACACGGTACCGTGTCATACTCCCCCCCCAAGCCGCACACGGGGGTACTATGGTAGATGGGAGGGACTGACCGCTACACGCCCCATGATAGTGACCCCCTCGGACAATGTGGTGATGGAATCCAGTTTTCCATTGATTAAGTTATTCTGTATTTCTATGTTGTTATTAAAGTATTTCCCTAATTTGAACAACTACAAAATGAATTGAAAAATATTAACTGATGTTATATGTATTGTGTATGAAATAAAAACTTACTTCATTTCGATCAGTACTTTTAGGTATGTGTAATGCTACGTTGGGAGCAATACTTCGGGCCAATTCGAAGATCGTTCAACCGCCACCATCGTATTCACTACACATATTTATCTCCAAACTGTATGTTTTATGGTTTTTGTACGACGGTCCTCCCCATGGAGACGAAGTTACAATGACTTCAGCTTTGTATTTCTTTAGGTCTTTAGTTAAAGTGAAAAAATCACCCTCGATGAATACAATCTTATCCTTCACACCATTTATTTCCGCATTCTTCTTAGCAAATTCCAATTTGTTCGGGTCAATGTCTATCGCGATCACTTTTTTATACTTTATTGCTAACTGAATTACGTTACCTCCGGCGCCACAAAACGGGTACATCGCTACATTGTAACCCTCACACCTCTTGGCAATATGCTTGCTCAAAATTTCAGGGCACACGGAATAAAATGATTCTAAGATAATAGTTAACATTAAAAAAATAAAAGATTAATAAAGAGTATTTATTAAATTACTATAGTCCAAAAGAATTCCGTCATCAAATTTTTCAAACAAGAAGTGTCTTTTATTCCATAAGTGCTTTGGAATATCATGAGAGCTAGTTTTATTGGAACTATTACTGTCCAAGTTATGTTTAATTGGCGAAGTGTTACTGGTATATGACGAATCTGGTGTATGTGATTGAATTAATTCAGTCGAGTGACTTATTTGAGTCGAAATGTTGTTCTTACTCACCTCTGTATCGTTTTGGAGCTGGCAGAGGGTGACATCGTTGGTTATGTCATTGTCCGGTAGGTGGGAGTGTGATATATTCAAAGAAGCACTGTTCAGGTTAGTTTCAATGGAATTGTGGAGTATATTATTCTCAAAAATGTTTTCTTCGGTTTCAACAGTCGTAATTTGTGTGGATGTTTCTGTAGACTTTTTATCAGATAAAATATTTAGCAAAATAGTTGTAGCATCGGTGTCTGTTGACGAAACTGATGTACTAATTGGTTTAGTTTTCGACTTCATAGTTTTGTTCTGCTTAGAAAGTTCATCATCCAAAAATATAAGAAATATTAAAACTAAAATACCACCAAAAGCGAGATCTTGAATAATTGAAATAGGAATAAAAAAATTAACAAGCACCATGACGAAAAAATAGGAAAAGTGTCCATCGTGTCAATGAAATTCACTCGATGAAAAAAATTAAAGTAAAAAAATATAAATTTAAACAATATGAAAAATATAACAGACTTCTAGACTGGTTGGCTTCCACAAGAGCTTATATGTTCTTTGTTCGCTGGTTAGACTAAAAGTCCCAATGAATTTTTAGTTTACTAAATCTTTTATACTAATTTTTTTCCAATTTTTTAGCCAACGACAAATAACGTTGCTAAAACAAATTTTTTCATTAATTCAAAGATAAATATATTATTTCACGATCGCCATAGGTTGTTTTTAGCCAATATCTATTTTATATTCTTCAAATTATACATGCCGTACACGTCAGAATAAAAAGCAATTGTAACATAGTGACCAAATAAGTTATTATCGAAAGAATGTTATAAAAAAAAAAATTCTAACTTAGCTTCATAGAAATAGTTTTTAAGATATAATTATTTTTTAGTAATTGTCAGTAGTTTTAATTTTAAGAAAATTTTTTTGAAAACTTGAAAATTGTATAAAAAGTATAACTTTTTTATCTTAACTTTTGAAAATCGGCGTCTTTTAAATATATATTAAAATAAAGCTTATTTTATGTACTAGAAGTTCAAAAAAAAAATTTGTTCCGATGACCTATTTTGTATTTGCAAATGACAGTCAAAGTAGAACAAAAAATAGGAGTTAATTTTGTTTTTGGAATAATCGACCAATTTCTTAAAATTAAACACTATCTACAGATTTGCATTGAAGCGTTTATTATAATAATGACTTTAATGACTGTTAAATATCATCTATACTTGTCCCAAATATGCCACGCCCATACTGTTCTACGACTCCACTGTGCTACCTTTTTTTTTATGTTGAATTCGTAATTATTTAGCGAAACAAAAGGATGGAGAATTTCTAGACTATAATATTGTATGATAAATTCTAAACTCGTAGTTACAGTGGTGTACATTAAAATTTGATTTGGAGAGGGGTGAAAAAATTATCCACTTAAATCAGTTTCTCAATTTTATTATAAAATATAAATCTTTGATTAGTTTTAATTTTATTTTCAGTGATTTTAAGCTACATATAAATAATAATTACTTTATCAAATAAATTTTTTTAAACATCTCGACCATTAACAGATTGTTTTTAATTAATATAAAAATAATATAAATAAATGTAATAATTAATCAAAACGTAGTCATAGTTAATAACGTAAAATTACCGTAATATCTTTTTTGTGAATATTTTAGCAAATGTTTTTGATAATATTTTCAAAAAACGAAAAAATCTATTTAGCTTCTCTTATTATATTTTTCATTGTTGTAAAATTATTCTAAATTAGCCAACAAGTGAAAAATTGGTCATTTTCAATTAGTGTCATATAATTTGATCAGATGACGTTATATGTATAGTCCACTTCAAATAAAATTATAATTGGATAATTATCCAATTTTATGTTCTTGAGTTTACAAACGCTTTAGAGTTATATATAGAAGTAATTAAATTTATTCTTAACGACCAGTTGAGCCCAATTTCTGATGATTATATGTCATTTTTTATTGAGAATTTTAGATTACAACAATATATAATAAATAGGAAATCTTAGAAATGCAAAAAAAATTGAAAAGCTGTAAAAATGCGAAAACATTAATAAGCCATAGAATCATTTCTTGGTTCAATATAACAATATTTAACAATAATCAATTATTTTATTTAAATACTTCAATTTTATTAAAATCGCCTTATTTTTTTTTGTTAATGAACAGTTTATTTTAATTGATTTAAAAAAAAATTGATCTTTTAATAAATTCTTTATTCTTTTTAAAATTAAAATAATGATTAAATAAACAAAAGACTAAGATTAATGTAACAAAGAATTTATTGGACGTACATTGATAATGAGTTTGTTGATGTCAGCATAGAATTTTTTCAGTACAGCAGCATATAGTATACAGTAGTAATATTATACAATCCTTTAAATTTTAAATATCTGTCGTTTTTATGTTTTAAGGAGATAACAAAATCTATTTTATGGTCTGACTGACTTTTTAACATTTTGAACGATATTAATTCTTAAAAATATATATTTTAATAAATTCTATAACTTTTAATTAATTAAATATATTTTATTACATTCATTATAAATTAATTTCAACAGTTTTTTACTTAGCTAAAAGCATAATTTTAATTATTTGTCTGAAATAAGAAAAAAAAATTTAATTTTATCTCTTTTCTTTTTACATAATATAACAACGTTAGAATAAGTACTTATTGAATTACAAGCATTTTAATAATTAAAGTGAGTATGTAGTTTGGACAGAGTGCACATACACCAGTGTTATTATTGTAAATAGTTATGATTTAAAATAAAAACTAAATTGAAAAACAAATGAGCGTTAAGTATATTTTATTAATATAATACATACAATTCATTTACTTTAAGTTACCTAACTACAATATCAATAAGTAGGCGGCACAATAAAAGTACCCAATAATTTTTCTTAACAAAATTTCACCATATATCAAATAACACAAATAATATATTGATACAAATAGCTAAACGGTAAATTAACTTAACAATTAAATAAATAAAAATTAATATAATACAACATAAAGTGATATTTAAACACGTCGTAGAAGACGATTATTTTACAAACGTTAAATGATACATTAATTTCTTATGATTAGTGGTATTTGAATAGCGAAAAATTTAACAGACAACCATTGTCAAACGATTAAAAAATTAATATTTTTAGGAAATACTGAAATTATTCGTTCAACAATTATAATATTCATGATTTTAAATAAGCATTTTGAAAATATTTAAAACATTTAAATTTTGCATTGTTTAAACTGGTCACTTAAGCTCATTACGATAAAATTTATCATTTATCATTAAATGGACACGAAAATACTAAGCATTATTCGTAATTTTCAAAATGAATATTAAAACAAAATAGGACTTTTAATTTTTTTTTTCAAGACTAATATAAGCCGATTAGTTGAGCATGACATTAACAAAAAAAAAAATTAAACTTAAACAAATTGGTATCGTTTGTCAATGAAACAATCCTAACTAACTTTTGATTATTTCAGATACACAATAAAGACAACTTGGTGTATTAATATTAATTATTACACAATTATGACAAAATATCACAAGTTCGTTTCATATGAAATTTTTTAATATGTCGTGAACTTAGCTCAGTCAATATTGTTTACTTATAATTTAACATTAATCCTAGTAAAACAATAATTTATAATTATAGAGGTGAGCAGCTTTCAATTGAGTATGACGAATCAATTGATATTGGAATTTGCTTGGAATTTTCACTAATAATAGTTTCTTCTCTTTTTTTATCAATTTTTCTTTGCTTTGCTCGTCTATTTTGAAACCATATCTTAACCTTTAAAGAAATCCGGTATTAGTATTTAGTTATTAAGTACAAAATAAATACAATAATACGAACAAAAAAACACTCAAAGTTTTCATGAAATCAGTTCTTAAAAGTTTTAGTATTAATTTTTTAATGGTCTTAAAAACATTATCATTAAATGAGAATTTTGTTATGATTTTAATATTTTTTAAATTTTATATATTATTAAATTTTGATAATACATAATGAGATGGTTAGAAATAATACAATGTATCTTTTTGCATCGGTAAAAAACTTGTCTATTTGGTTTATTTAAACTATTTAATAAATCTATTTCTATCTAAATCTATTGGATACGTAAAATTTTTTTAAATTCGTTGTTACAACTTTATAGGAATTCTAGACAAACATGTACCATTTATATCATATTCAACAAACGCGCAACATAATAATTGCTATCTCACGCAAGCCTTGGTAATAAACCTTTCTACGAGTTGTATTAGTGCAATTTAATAAAATGATAATGTATGTTTTTAAACTAAGATTTCTACAGCTACAATTATTTTAATGGAAGCACTTTATTTCATTAACACTTAGTTATAAGTTATGAAATTTTATCACGAAAACAATCAAATGTTGGTAGGTATAAAAATAAATAAATACGCAGAAAGTAATTTAAAAAAATAATGTTGCATAACATTTTTATAACATTATTTTTTTAAAAAATCGTAAGGCCTATAGGCTTTAAAATGTGATTATTGTATTTTATGAAAATCTTATACATTTAATCTTGTATGTGAACAACAAATTAACAACGCAATGTTTACAACTTGATTCTTATTTTTTAAAGATAAACAATTGATTTTATAACTGTGAAAAATTTTATTAAGTTAATATTCTATTTAATAGCCCATGAACTAGTTAATGACTATCATAGTATTAATATATTGTAGTAAATTGATGTAATCGATTTGAAATTTATCCACTTGAAGAATAATAATGTAACCGTACTATTCATACAGAAAAAATGTATTGACAAATTATTAATTAAAATTTATAATTCGACTTACTTGTCTTTCAGATAAACTTAACATCTTTGACAACTCGGTTTTTCTAGTAATTGTAATGTATCGATTAAAATGGAATTCTTTTTCGAGCTCTAGTCGCTGTAAGTCTGTATAAACAACCCTGTATTTGTCTTTTGTACGTGTTCGACCTAAATTAATAAAAATAAAATATTAACCAATTAATACAAAAAAATTTAAATAATTAGACATAGTACTATCCTATGACTACTCTAGTGACGCTATAAAGTAGTATGATATATTAATTAAGATATATTAGAACGCTAAACACATACTCATGTGTATGTGTTTAGCGTTGATAATGGTAACATTGTTTCCGAAATACGTATCCGCGACTTTTCATTAATTTTTTTGTGGCTTTTGAGTTTAATATTTTTAATATTTTTTAGTTTTTTTAAATTAATAATATTTTTAATATAGTTTTAATTTTACCGGCTCAATTAATAATCATTAATCATATGGTAGTCAGAGATTTCAAACAAAAACTAATACGTCATATTTGAATTATTTCTAAAAAGTTAATGTTGATGTTTTTATTATTATTAAGATTATTTGATTATATAAGATTATTGCAGTTTATTGATTTAATGTTATAATTATAAAAATAAAGGCAAATATTAAGTATGATATTTTAGACAAAAAGAAGTAAAATATTTTTCAAATAATATTTTTTATGAGCTATTGTTGTATCGTGTTGAAGAAAAAAAATTATTTCAGTCCTATTGATTTTAATTACTAGGTTAATAGAACTTGTAATTCATACGCAAGAACCTTATCATCATTGGCTTCATTACAATATTTTAACTATTACACTGAGGAGGAATTTCCTTCATTGTATCGTTATCTTTCTATTAACTGTGTACGCTGTACTTTTAATTTTTTTTTTTTTTAATATTGTATGTTTAACTTATTCAACGTATTTTTTAAGTGAGAGCATGTGTGTGTGCCAGAACCAGACTGATATGGAAATGTCTCTGTAATAATCCGAAACGTTATCTCATGCGGCTTGAAGTTTTTCAAACAAGCCGCCAAACCTCTCGAGATAATCCATGTCAGTTTTAACACACAAGAACGACACCCGATTTTTAGTTTACATTGTGTTAATACAACTTTTAGCGTGTTATGTTCATGACCAACTATCGTAGTAGAAAATATACATCTTTAAACTATAAATGAACGCTTAAGTTAGAAAACTGAAAAAATTGTTTTTCTTCTTACTGTTTGACACGCTGTTAATATATAAANGTTTTTCTTCTTACTGTTTTACACGTTGTTAATATATAGATGATCGTTCTCCACAGTAAGTAGTTTTGTAACGCAAGAAAAATAGTTTTTCGTTTTTTTAACATACCCCCAGTGCGTTGACCATTATACCAGTCGGTAGTGCCTTTGATGGCCAACCGACAGACCTCTAGTACTATTCTCATTGTAAGCAGTGAGGAGGCAACACCTACCTCATGGTGTTGATTGGCCAGATACCAATATGGCAGCCAGGTATTTCTATACATACGTATGTGTAAACAGGTGAACGTTGTAATACACTAAATATGAGTCTATGCCCACCAGCGTTCGGTATTTTTCTTCCTTTGTTTAGTCGAGTTTCTTTTATTTTTTTAATAACTTGTTTCTACAGCTGCCATGTAAAAAGAAGTAGTGGGCTATCAAAAAATTTAAAAACGGAAGTTAAAATGAGACTGTAAGATAGAAAGTTGGTGGGGAAGTCGCATTTTAGAGGAACTGCCAATGCCGCTGACGACACTAGTGTAACGACTCCCAGGGGATCAGTTGTCGTCCCCCACAACGAACGTGTTAATCTGCGTTGCAGGACAATTGTTCGACAATCACAGTAGCAAATGGGTTGAGATGTGTCCGGAGAATAATAAATCAAGTGGCAATTGCAGAAATAAAAAATATATAAATACTCGTCAACGAGTGTCGACTGGTGAATCTTCACCAGTTGTTATTATGCTCATCATTCGGATTTTATAGAACACATTAAGTCCACAGAAAATATTTAGCCGATGTAAATACATTCGTTGACTTCCTAGATAACTATTAAATATTAAGTACACATATTACTTAAGAGCTTAGATAAAATTTGTAAACATAAAACTTATTCGCAGAGTTCAACTTCATTGCTTTTTTCCATTCATTTAGTTTTTTATTGAAAGATATTTTCATCAAACTTCAAACAACTATTTAAAGTACACTAACACTTAATTAATGTTATGCTTCGTGATATATTATTAAACCAGGTACCACTTGAATATGAACTTTAGGACGTCACATAATATTTTTTACTTCTCTATAGATTATAGGCAGATTTTGGAATTTGATTATAAGGGTTTTGATTTCCTTAATAAATGAAAATATAAAGTTAAAAGAAGTGAGATTTTTTCTATGATTAAATTTTAAATTCCAGTTCTTATTTATGTATTAAAAATTATACAGAACATAATTATGTTTATTCCACGAAGATAGAAGCCAAAAATTAAAAATACAAATCTAAAATTTTCTATCTAATATTACAGTTCAACAATGATAATTAAAATAAATAAAATTAATTCGATATTATAGTCAAAGGTATTATCGAGGGATGACTATATTTAATTAATATCAAATTATTTAATTGAGAGTACCATACTACACGAAAATTTTTTTATAGTTGATCCAATCACAAATTGAGGTTAGTATAGCGACAAAATAATTAAACAGTTGGGAAAATAAACTCATAGTTAATTCCAACTAGATACTATAGTTATAGTAAGATACTATAATTTATGCAATCTAATATCTGTTTCCAGATAATCTTTTTTTGTGTGGAAAATTGGTAAAAAGAGGTTTGACGACAGCACAAATGGCATCTTAAAATCATAACACATAGTACTGTTTAGACATTTCTTTTTAAAATGGCTCCCTTGAAATCTTTTTCAGAAGTTTAGTTTAAATATAATTACATTTTTTGGTTAAATAATTTAGTATTGTAAGTTAGACATTTTTTTGATTGAAAATGGAATTATAATAAAATATATGACTAAAATTGTTTATAGGGTAATTTGAAAATAGTTTACTGATAATAATTTTTGCTGTTATTCATAATTAGAGTCAGTATTTATATGCATTGCAAAAATGTTAAAATTATATGCATTTTATAAAAAAAACGTTGTTGTATATATTAAATTATATTGTTAAAATTAATAAAACATGCAAAAATGATTTATTTTTGACTAATATTGCTTTATGATTTTATATGAAAAATGTTACTTAAAATAGACTTAATTAGGACTAATTATTAAGATTTAGCACCTCTATTTTTAGAAAAATGTACAATGTATTTAACAGAAAATACATTCTAAATTTGGGGATATTACTTTTATTATGTAAGTAATTGAGAGGGTTGGGATAAACGAATGACCTGTGATAAAAAACATTCAAGACAACATTATTTAGTCACATTTTTTTAATATATTTGTTATTTTTTATGAAATAGAAAATACAACTATATAATGTTATTATGTAGTTTTGATATTACAGGTAATTCATCTATCCCAATCCACTCAACTATTTATAAAATAAAAGTAATATCAAGAATATTTTTTTGACTTTTTAGTTTCAAGTACATTTTTGGTCTTTATCTTTTGGAGCTTATTCGTCAAATTTGATATTATTTTTATAGAATTTAATAAACATTTTTCAGAAAATAAAAATGAACCTCAACTATTATTGATTTTATGTTAATCTCATAATTATGGAATTATTACCAAGATAAACAATTTTATGAAAAATTCAAAAGTATAAATTTTTTTGTTTTTACATAGCAAATAACTAACGAAAGCGCCGTTATGTGAAGAAATATATGTAATACTCAAAAATTCAAAAAATTTTCAATTTTATTTTTATTAAACCTTTTTAAGTGCAATTTTTTGTGAGTTGAAAAACAATAAGTGTCATATGTAATTTTTGATGCTAAATAGGCTGATGTAATTAGATTTGACATATGATACTTGGTTAACTTAGTTAATAAACTAATTGTACAGAAAAAGTAAAAAATATTTTGCAAATTTCCATAGTTACAATAGATAGGAAATTAAAAAAATAAATAAACTACATCATGAAATAATTATTATATGCAAAATTCAAATATACCATTAGCTTAAGCGTTAAAATTATAAAAGTCTGTTAAATTTTTTTCAAAGTCACAAAAAACTACTAAAAAATTACTTATAAAAATAAAATTACAATTTTACTGAATTTTTGAGTTTTACGTATATTTTTCTAGTAATTGTGTTTGCTAATTATAACTGGCAAAGATATTTTTGAATCCCTCACAAAATTATTTTGGTAGCAATTTCATAATTATATAGTGTTGTAAAACTTCCGTAAATTTAATACTAGGATCATTTTTATAAGAGAAAACCCTTACATCATAAAAGGATGTCAACTTAATTTTTTTTTAATGGCGACATACATATTTAATTAATTTATAAAGTAGAAAATTATTTAATTTAGAAAATGCCTGGTCCAACTTACGACCAGTATTTCAAAAGATATTACTATTTTAAAATATATACAAAATATAGACTCGCGGTGAGAGAGACTGCGAAATGTCTAATTATATATGTTTTAAAGTTATTCACAATTATTTAAAATTAAATTTAAAGATGATTTAATATAAAAAATATTAAATTTAAAGATGTTAAATAAAAATGTCCGACTTTCCCGAAATTTCTAAATAATTTGGCAAAACATTAAATTTCTGGAAATTTAGTTAGTTAAATTAGATAAATGAGTTTGATTGAATCTGAATTATTTCCATATTCAAATTGTAGTTAACATTATGTTTCTTTGACTTCTGGTATATTTTTATAACTTAAAGAGTATGTTTTTTAGAATTATATTATCTACATCAAAATATACATTAAAATAAAAATAAAAATTTGTTCAATTAAAAAGAAAAATCGACTTAAACTCTTGTTTAATTCAAAAAAGGGTAGACTAAAGATTTTATAATGTTACTAAGTATTTTACAGTAGGCATTATACACATAATTTTTAGCAAGAAAAGTTTAAATTAGGCCTTGGAACAATCGCTCTATTATTCTCTTTAATGCGATCATGAATGCATCTTTAGTTATGAATCTGATACATGTTCTTTCTTAATTATCCTCGTTTATTTTTATAAATTAATTTGTTTATAACGTACTAATCGTAAACATAATATTTACTTTTAAAGTAATTACTAACAGAGCAATAAATTTTTTATTGCAGCTGGCATTTTTATTAAATAAATGTGTACAATCAAATATGAAATTGTTTTTATATATTTTATATGCATTAGTATATTTTGTTTTTAATTTATGTATTTCAAAATAATTTTAAAGACGATCGTTTTTCAAAAAAAAAAAAAATTTAAATGCTATACATTATACTGAAGTTAGCTTTTAATATTGTAATTAAACCAAATGAATGAGAAAATTTAGTTGTTATGTAAAAAACAAGTAATAAATAAATAATGATGAGCATAATGCAATAATGAAATGTTAGAAGACTGTTAAAGAAAATATGTCTTAATAAACTTTATTTTTAGTTTAACCAGAATATAAAATTATAGAAAAAAAATATTGATCAAGGTTTGAAAATTAACTTTTTCATTATAGTCACGCATTAAGAGCATTCCATTTTTTGCGATAAAGCTAAATATAACAACATTTAATCAATTCTAAAATTGATTAAATTATAGAACGTCTGATGATAATATCGTTAGCATCTTCACTCTTAAAAAAATATGTTCGAATTTTCAGATACTTGTACTGGAAGTTTTGTAACGTATACAATGTTAAGGATAATTAAGGTGTAAAAAATATTATACTTTTGTACGAATTTTCAATAATTAATGTCAGAATTACACTACTTGTGTTTAAAAGTAATATATACATTATAAGTATCATTCTGACGTATGGGAATTTTCGGATCATTTCTTACAGTGTTGAGGTATTTGGCCGTTTTATAATTTATTGGTATCTTTATTTTGGAAACATTTAATACTTGTAATTTTACTGTTTTTGGTACCGGTTTCGGCAGTCTGTATGCATATGAAACGAATTTTATTGCTGAAGTTAAAACGCTATTAAAAATGTTAAGAAAAATCAATGTGTACCACCATAAAGCGGCAAAAAAGCAAACATTATCTTTAATTTTATAGCAATAAATATTTTTTCCTTTCTCGAGGTCGTAACTTTATTTTGATAGCCACATGCACCTTTTGACGGTTTTAGTTCAATTTTTTATACTTGCTATCCTTCGTTAAATTGAGACGTCATCGCTCACCACTACAAAAGGTTTTAAATCAGACAAGAATTACTATGTTTTTATTCTTTTTGTCACATAAAATACCTTATGTTTTCAAAACATAACTACAACGTACCCACCCAACCATAATAAAGAAGCTATTAAAAATATTTCTCGAGATAGACAATATATGTGATCTGTAATAAGATCACGAACCAATTATTTTCCATATTATAACATATGTCTAATTGACCTTGATGAACAAATGTTAACCCTTTTAAACACTGTTTCACCATTTTAATAATCTTGCATGATTTCCTGTATTTGTACTCATAATATTAATATTTAATTAATCATCACAATTAAAATGTTATTAAACAAAATTATAAGTTAGATATGAAATAAATTTCAAAAGAAGTATTTATCAAAATAATTTGTGAGAGAAAAATGTACTACGGAAACTCGCACGATTTGACATCCACTACATAATTAAGTTAAAATGTCCTTTTAAAATTGATAAAAATTATTTTGAGGATTTTATAGAATGAAGATAATTCGAAAAATAGAAATATTTTAGCTAAGAGAATTGGTTTAACGTATCTTCCATTTCACAGGGGTGAAAGATTAAAATAATGAAAAATTTCTTCTCTTTATATAAATTATTATATGCCCATGAATAACTTAAACAAATTCTATCCTGAAAATAAACAATAAATGTAACCCCCACTAGCAAAATTAATTTTTTCCTTGTGGTCGACACTTAGACTATAATACACGTAACACCCCATTTTCCCAAATATATACATATTATTGTTAGATGATAGATTTTACAATACTATGTAAAAAGTCATTATGCATTTTTTTTTTTTTTAAATCAAAGTTAGCAAAACATGTTTCATTATCGATAAAGATAAAGCAAAGTTACAACTAGTGAATATTTTGCAGTTTGCCTGAATTTTCATGTTTTCCAAACAGTTTTTAAAATAATTTCATGTTGTGCTTCAGTGGTATAAATATATATATATACTTTTTCTCATGAACGGGATATTCCTATATTATAATTTTACTTTTATTGTAATTTGTTTACCAATTGTAATTTTTAAAATTAGTGATTAAATTCTACTTGCTTTACTAAGGCTCTTGTCTGGCCTTAATAAAAAAATTTATTGAAAAGATATTGAAGGTATATTAAATATTAAAAACTTCCACTCGAAAATCTATCGCCAAGTGATGGAGATTTTGTATATTTGTGAATGGGAAATCATTTAAAAATCAATGACACACCCAACTATTTAAAAATGCGCTAA
>NW_026099572.1:32195637-32205613 GCF_025091365.1 Daktulosphaira vitifoliae | reverse complement strand
ATTTCGATTAATACTAAAGAATTATTACTAATTTAAATAACTTTATAACGAAGGAGAATTCATATCTAATTGGCGAAAATCAGTCTCATACTAAAATATCGTTAATAATTGTTATTAAAATACTCTATTTCACTTAATAAAACGATATCTCATTTAAGGTAATATCAATAAAAAAATAATCCCTCTTAAACTTGTAAACTTTAAAGTATTGTTTTTGTAGAATTTTCTATAAGACTTTACTATTATCGGCTTATTAGTGCAATCTTAATTCGGTTTTACTGTGCGTCGCGAGTAACACAAAAAACAATACCATAACCGACAAAGGTCAGGTTTAGTATGGTATGAAGTACACATAATCAAATCATAAAAAATAATAATAATAACAATATGTAATAAATTATTATCGCCAATATTAATGGCGAAAGAAAATAAAGTCTGAGTAGCTTTAATATACCAGGTAAATGCAGTATATTAGTACCTATGCCTAATTTGAAACTGTTATCAGTAATTGGTAACATAAATAAGCCTACTTACCTCTTTTAAATTTGCTATAAATTGACACGGAATACGTAAGGTCCTCGAACGACAAATTGACTTCTGTTCTTTTGGGAAACAAATGAGTTTTATTTGTCACGTTATTGTTAGAAGCATCGTCTGTACGGTTTTTGATATCGGCCATGTCCAGATTTGAAATCAACTAACGGAGTATGTGATTGGATAATTTACACTATCGATGAATCCTTAGATTTTTCGTAATCATCCGGATAATAAAAAACCAATGTTAAAAAAACTTAAACATGTAAAGTTTAACGTCGAAAGTTCACATTTCACGATAAATAATTATTGATACATCTACTATTTTATCTAATAAAAATATTCTCATTTAAATAGTATTTTATAGTATATTATAGAGCTCATGAGCGTACATTGAGTAAAATTTGAACAATCAGAGTAATATAGTACACATTTACTAAATAAATGATAATATCTATAATTATTTAAAAAAAGTAATTTTTGCTCGAACGATTTCAGTCAATCGCCAATGCACTGCACGCGCACACTACGTCGCGTTCATTTCCGAGACGTACACACAAACCATACAACAGCTGCTATGAAATGCTCAGTGCCTGCGGACTGTTTTTATCGCTTTGCAGTGTGTATTTTTACTACCAGTCCCCGCCGAACACAATTCCCCATTAAATGGATGGGACGGGACGGCCGACGGTCCCGATATTGTTATCGTGTGTCGTCGTCTCGTTCAGCGCGCGTCTGCGCACTAATCCTGTAGGTGCGCAGGGACAGAAAACTTATCAACTCGAGCCGAACGTTAAAATCATGGACATATTAACAATTATATGTCTGTGGTTAAAATTACTAAACAATTCTTATAACAATAATCATCGAAGTATAAATATGATAATAATATTTCGAATGAATTTGAAGTTAATCATGGCGCCTCTACTTATTCTAACAGTAGGCGCCATGCAGTTAAAAACGACATGGAAGAATAAAATGCACCTATGAATTTAATACCTACATTATATTTGTAAGTATGATAAAATTTAGAGAGCAGTAGATTATTCAGATATTTTTACTTAGTAATTTCAATATTGATTGAAAAATAAATTAATGATAAGTGTGGAATAAAATATATCTGAATAAGAGGAACGGTATATTCTATTTTCAAAAGGTAAACCTTTTATTAACTACATATTATCTATGATCATAATATAATTATAACATAATTATTAATATAATAATGTATTGTTGATATAGTGAATACTCCTAAATTTGATTTGATTAAAAATAAAAGCGTCATTTTAATTTTATTTGATGATAAACCATTATATATTTATTAGTTTGAGTAGGTAATGGAAAAATTGGTTCTGGGGAGGAAGTCACGCAAGGCCTTAAAATCAAAAATGCTAATACAGAATTTTCAACACGCAAATGTGTACCCTGCGTACCCCAAATGTACGTTCTAACTATAAAATTTCACAATGTATTCTAAAAAATAGGTACTTCAAGAAAAAATATATAATTAACAAAAAAATGTATAGCTCTTACGATCTGTTACTGATTATTAATAAGCAATTAATAATACTTTTAGCAATCCTTTTAAAAACATTTTCTAATGTCGAATAGATCTTACAAAATTGTAATGTAGTACAATTTATACATATTTTTTTATGATGAAACATTTTTGTTTCATTAATTTATAAGTACTTTATATGCATCACTTTAAAGGTCACTATATTCATTAAGAGAAAAAATATCAAAATATATGAGACAATTATGTTCTTTAATAAGATGGACCAATAAACCATGTTTCGTTATTATAAACTAACCTTGTTCATTAACTACTTAGAACTCAAAATTTTTTGTTTAGTGTATTCATTTAAAAAAGTATACAGAGTAATCCGTCTGTCATAATACATTCAATTTCTTACAATATAATAATAATTTCGAGAATATTTTTTTTTGCTTTTTTAGTTATAACTATCTATGTTAATAAATTGTTGGTATATGTTAGTAACAAAGAAGTATATTATACTTCTTTATAACCAATTATTAATTACTGGTTCAAAAGTTGTTATTATTTTTTTCTAATAGAAAAAATTGTATTTTCACCTTATAAAGATTTTTATGATCCATGATGAGATGTTTGTGTTATTAATTTTTGTTTTAATAGATCGAAGAAAGTGCGCATGTGTTGTAGTACATAATGAAAAAAATTGCAGTAATCACACAATAATGTACTTAATATTATAAAATAATGGGTTATGATTTTATCATACATTAAAATGTTGTAGTTGTTGTTATTTTTAAAATCATTATATTACATTAGATGTAGTGTTATTACCTTAATATTATAAGATTAGTATCTATATGGAAAAGTTGTAAATGAAAGAGTTACGGAATTTATTTATATATAGTCAACGTGTAACGGAATAATATTTTTTTATGGTTTGTGGTGAGTTTTGTTACTTTTACATTTTAATTGTTATGTTGTACAACAAAATGTAACAAATGTACAACATAATTATCTGATAAAGCATCATGAATTATAATTAGTTATGGGCCATAGTAATCACAACCATGACAATTTTCTTCATTAACTGTTTAGATTTAAAACACAACTGTAAATTTTACAGTGGTAAGTATTGTTTTAAAGGATTGCAGATTGTACTATTACCTAAGATTGTTACGGTATACGGTTGTTTTTAAATATACATAGTATCTCATATCTAATTGAAAATGCTTATAACTTTTGTTATTATTATCATTTTGTTAAACAATTTTTAAAAATGATTTTTACTTTCATAGACGACGATCAAAGCATATTTTGTATTATATGTCTCAAATAAAAATTTCACTTTTACTTTTTCAGTTTCAAAATAGCTATTTCTTATCCCTGTGTGGTTGGTTATAGCCCGTAAAGGTGTATGTATATTTTACCTGCGTTCCATTCCAACTCTGTGTATTAAAATACATGTAAATTAAATAGTATTTGTCCTAAAACTGTTATGGATCTATCAACATTTTTTGAAATTAAGAAACTAAATAATGCTTATTACTAAATGTTGAACAAAATAAAATACATTTTCTCTTATTGATGTGATTAATAAAAGAACATTCATTAAACGTAGTCTAAGAAAGCAATAAAAAAAAGGTTTCAATAAACTGATAATTGTCTTAGAAATTATAAGTCAGTTAGATATGAGACATTCTGTATATTTAGTTAAATTAAAAAAAAAAATGTTTATATAATATAAAAATCAATTAAATTCTTAGAATTCCATAATGGAGGTAAAATTAACTTATTCTTGTCATATTTAAAATTTTATTAATGAAAACAATTTTATAAGAACTGCGTCAACACATTTTCACTGAACAACAATATTTTATACAGAGTGATATTTTGGAAGTCATTCTCATTTTCATATCTAGACGGGAAAAGAGTACAACTAGGAAATTAATAGTGATAGAAATAGCAACACCGCTTCTCACTTCCAGTCATAATTTTATTTGTCAATAACTTCTATAATACTGGTCAAAAAATTGTTATCGACTCATCATTTTCTTTATTAGATCATTTTCTATTTTATATACTAGTTTAATATGTATGTTGCCATTAAAAATAAAGTTCACACCCTTATGAGATATAATAGATGAACATAAAAATTATTTTTAAACAGATAAATAGAAATACATTTTTAACTAACAAAAGTAATGAAAACAAATTTCAAAAAGCTTATTATTTTAAGAGAAATTGAGTGACTAACTTTAAAAGAATCATTCTGTGTACGTTTATGATTTTATATGTTGAGTTTGTTCGAATGATTTAAAACTATGACTGAATATTTCTTATTTTAAATAAGTATTATTGAGGGTATATCTTTAAGATAAATAAAGTTTTTTGAGTTCTTTTAAGAATGTATAAAAATTTATGAGTCATTACACGTCTAAAGGTATAGTGATACCGAAAAAAACTTAATGACATTTATATTTCGCATTGTAAACTAACAAAAAAATATTTGATAAAGAATTATCTGATGCATAAATGGAAACTTAAATTACTATTATCAATATTTTATGTTGTCTGTCAAATATCTAAAAATATTTGTTCAATTAAGCCTTTTTTAATAAAAAAAATATTAAACCCTTTTTATGAAGGGAACATTCAACATAATTATAGGTATAAAATTATGGATGTTTATAAAAAAATCCGTTATTGAGACTTCAGTATTTATTCGTGTTTACTTATAGATAGTACAAATTGATGGAGAATATAATGACATGTAAGTACTGTTATACAGATCTCATATGATAATATAACCATAATAGTACTTTTATACGTACTTTAAATTTAGTTAATTTTTACAATCGCATTTATACAGCTTTAATTGAATAAAGTACTAATGGTTGAAAATATGTAGTTATATTCACATATTACAAAATACTCAATGTTTTTTTTTTTAATATTGAACGTACAAAGAGTGACTAATTAAATGAATGGGGTGGACATTTTCTTTACACGTGTCTATAGTCTGAACAGTTAAATAAATAATAGTAATACTCTACGGTTCTCACGATTTTATCTGTTAAACAAGACCTGATAATACTTCCTTCGATAAAATTAATGCATTAGTAATAATAACATGTCAATATAATTGTTATACTAAAGCATCAAAATTTCACACGTGTGTATTAAAGTGACTTATGTTTTTAAAAGATAATAGATAATGTGTCATGATAAAATAAACTGGATATTAGTTTTGATCGCTTATTCTAGGAATATTTTATAGTGAATACATCATAAAGCATTTCATATTATAAATTAGTTTTGGAAGTTATTATTTATAATATAATATTCCTATTCTGTCAACATTAATTTAGTCTAGCGTAAGTGTCGAAACCACTTTATCTGTTATCAGAATATAATATTATTACTAATATGTTAATCTAAAGTCACGTATATTATTGTTAAATACACTCGTGTTACATGTTCATTTTTTCAAGGTTTGTAATTATAATACAATATTAAAAAAAAAAAATTGAGCAAAATCTTCATTTTTATATTAAATACTTGGTTTTTCATAACTTAATTGTTTGTTTTATATTCCAACTTTATGTCTATGTCTTATTAACATAAAAACCAACACATACTATTACCGATAAATATACAAATTTATTTTAAGTTCAAAATAATGAAATGACTAAAATTAAAATCATATTAGTCATATATTACATGAAAAGATTAATGTAAAATAAAATATTTGTGGCCTCCTATTATCAAAAAATAAATATAACAAGTTATTTTATTTTATAAATAAACTTTTTGTTTTAATTATAATGGCATGGACAAAATAAATTTTTCTAATATATATTTTTAAGTGTATCATGAGTCAAAGTAGAATTTGTATCTACCNTAAGTGTATCATGAGCCAAAGTAGAATTTGTATCTACCTCGTTATCAGTGTATCAAAAATTAATAAATGAAAATTTCTGAGTACCTAATTAAATTTAATTGTTGAAAATAGACCATTCATTAACTCTTAAAGCTTGCCACCCTTTTTATGCCTATTGATATATTAAAGCGTGAATACACATTTAAACTACAAATAATGTTATTTATTTACTAATAATTTTTTTTTGTGTTATTTTCATTATTAATAGAAAATAAAAATTTAATTAATTGAATACGAGTGTTTTTCTTGTTAGTTTTAATTCAAACAAATTATAATAATTATAATTTAAAATTGAGGTCAAAATTTTCACTTTTGGTTAACTTACGTAATTCAAATTTTTCTAATATTATTAATACACTAAAATATGCTATCTAAGTTATCTTTCATTAATTCTCCAAGAAAAAAATACTATAAATAGTATTATAAAGGAATCTTAAACGTGATAAATTTACAAACAATGAAAAAACTCTTTAAATTAAATAATAATCATAATAAACATATTTCTGTACTGACGAATATATTACTAAATTTGTGCTTTATGCTATTCATGCTTTCAGATTCNTAAATTTGTGCTTTATGTTATTCATGCTTTCAGATTGTAAAAAAAGGAAACGTTATATTTTCACATTTCCTAATAATTATTAAAATTTAATATAGTTTCTAGTCTATGTATATAAAAACATAAATTTAAATATAGCAAAAAAGGAAATGCAATAATTTTTTAGACAAATAAAAGATTATGTAAAAATATAAATGACTAGAATAAGATAGATGTATTTTTTAAAAATCCTAAGAACATTAAATATTGGTTCGTACAATTTATTTCTTACTAAAATTTTAAGTATAAAATAAATCTCATAGAAAAAAAAAAGTATTTGTGTAGGCATATCCTTTATATAAATGTGGATTATTAAAAAAAAATGTTTTCACAAAGCACAATTACTTTTGGTAAACCAAAAAATTTTAGACAGGTCGAAAACTTTAAAGACCTTTAAAACTCCAAGACCTTCAATATAACGTTACATTTCAAAGATTTTATATCCGTTAACGGCATGAATACCAATAAAATAATCACGTTAGTTGAATTATAACATTTTGCGAACCCTAAACATTTAATACAAGATAAAGATTAGACATTTGGAGTATTAAGTAACACTTACTTCCTAAAATACATTTCTTATAGACTTGAATATGGTTATTATGATTATCAATTAATCATTAATTATGATTTTATTCCAGATAAAATTTAAAGTAGTATTTACTGGACCAAAATCTAGCAGAATACATTTGTATCATAATATTTCCTTTTAAAAAAATGGTAAAATGAAGATACAACTTGTACTTTTTTTTAAAAAAAGTCGTTAGTTAATTTAAGCTATAGAACAGTTATGTTTATTATTATAACGTATTGCTGATCTATTTTTCAACATAGGTGACGCGTGATGTGTAAATATATATATATTCATTAGTAAAGCATAGAATTCTTTAGGTAGGCTGTATGGCAAGGTAATGTTAACATTCTCGGCCTTTTGTATTTTCAGTTAGCTGAAACGACGTATGACGTTTTTATTATTTCATTTTTTATAGGTGTGGTCGACTATCTATTTAAGCGCAAACATTAATTATGGACCTTAATCAAATATTTCATTGATTGTTGAATTGAACTATTTTAAAAAATATATTAGCCTATTTATTTATAAATTTTTTTATATTATACGAATTTTGGTTCCTGTGTTCTCCTAATACAAATTTTATTGATATAATATTATTTTTATATATATATAAATAATGTGTTGAAACAACCTCTATTACTTATATTACAAAATAGAAAAAACAAGTGAAATTTACATGAAACGTTGTTAAAATATTATATCTTTATAAATATTTGTGATCATACCAGTTTAATATTTTCGGACATTACTAAATTATGTATAACGCCAAAACAATAGATAGCAATTTTTATGAAAAAAAAAAATATTCAATGTCTACCTAACCTTGAAATTTATTGAGTGTACAGATAAATGTACATAACAACGCACCATTGGTATAGACTTACTTAATCAGACTTCGTCTGCCTCTTTGAATGTTGATCTTTGGGGATATGTTTTTAGCTTTTGATACGAAGCTGAAAAAGTATTGATATTACCATGATGTGTTTTTTTTGTCCATTATGAAAATTCTCAACTATTACTGGATCGATTTTATTAATCAAAGTGTCAAAAAAAAACCTAAATTCGGTCGAGTTTATAGTTATTAATTATTAGTTTTAGTAGTTAATTTTATTTATATCAGTGTCAACAATTTAAGTTAAACCTCCAATTTAAAAATTTTATTTTATTTTTTAGCTTCGATGCGAAGCTGAGAAGGTATTAATTTTACCATGATGTGTTTTTTTTTTTTTCATGTCTGTTGCCACTTTTTCTCAGCTCTCACTGGACCGATTTCTTTCAACAATACGTCAAAAGATCACAAATCGTATCTAGTTGAAGTCATTACCCTTAAAAATTAAAAAATTTTCTCTCGTTCTCCGCAAATGGGGGAAATATCCAAAAAAATTACAAATTTAAAAATCGGTAAATTTTGTCATTTTTTTCACTTTTTTTTCTTAAAAGTTCCATAACTTTTTCAAAAATTAACAAATCAACATAATTTTTTTTTATACTAAAACCTAAGATATTTCACTTTAATTTGAAAACATTTTTTTGAAAATTTAACACTTAACCTGCTCATTGGGGGGGATTTAAAATAGAAACTTTTTTACAAAAACTAACTTTTTCAACTCAATTTTTGAAAATGTTCCGGAAATACTGCGTCCTTTAAACATATATCAAATTAAAGCTTATTTTATGTACTATAAAATGAAAAAAAAATTTGTCCCGACACTTTATCTTCTGCATGTAAACGGCTACCGTAGTTAAAAAACGCTATTTTTTGTTCAAATTTTCGATTTTAAATTTTCAGCATAAAAATTCTGTAACTTTTCGAAAAATGTATGTATTAGCACAATGTTTTTTTTCTAAATACATTATAAGTACATCTTTCATTTGACATACTTTTTATTAAAATTGGACAATTTCCCCTTATATAGGGGGCATACAAAACTTGAAACATTGTATAAAACATCGACCATTTTCAACTGAACTTTTGAAAATGTTCCGGAAATACTGCGTCCTTTAAACATATATCAAATTAAAGCTTATTTTATGTACTATAAAATGAAAAAAAAAAATTTGTCCCGACACTTTATCTTCTACATGTAAACGGTTGCCGTAGTTAAAAAAACACTATTTTTGTGTTAAAATTTTCGATTTTCGATTTTTAATTTTCAACTTAAAAATGCTATAACTTTTCGAAAAATGCATGTATCAGCACAATTTTTTTTTTTTTAAATACATTATAAGTACATCTTCCATTTGACATACTTTTTATTAAAATTAGACAATTTCCCCTTATATAGGGGGGGTTCAAACTTTGAAACATTGTATAAAAAATAGAACTTTTTCAACTGAACTTTTGAAAATGTTCCGGAAATACTGCGTCCTTTAAACATATATATCAAATTAAAGCTTATTTTATGTACTATAAAATGAAAAAAAAATTTGTCCCGACACTTTATCTTCTGCATGTAAACGGCTACCGTAGTTAAAAAACGCTATTTTTTGTTCAAATTTTCGATTTTAAATTTTCAGCATAAAAATTCTGTAACTTTTCGAAAAATGTATGTATTAGCACNAACTTAAAAATGCTATAACTTTTTGAAAAATGTATATATCAGCACAAATTTTTTTTTTCTAAATACATTATAAGTACATCTTTCATTTGACATACTTTTTATTAAAATTGGACAATTTCCCCTTATATAGGGGGCATACAAAACTTGAAACATTGTATAAAACATCGACCATTTTCAACTGAACTTTTGAAAATGTTCCGGAAATACTGCGTCCTTTAAACATTTATCAAATAATCAAAGGTTATGTTTTATACTATAAAAAAAAAAAAAA
>NW_026099572.1:32123073-32195487 GCF_025091365.1 Daktulosphaira vitifoliae | reverse complement strand
CAAATCTTTAGATAGTGTTTAATTTTAAAAAAATTGGTGTTTTATTCCA
Source organism: Daktulosphaira vitifoliae (assembly GCF_025091365.1). Lineage (NCBI taxonomy): Eukaryota > Metazoa > Arthropoda > Insecta > Hemiptera > Phylloxeridae > Daktulosphaira > Daktulosphaira vitifoliae. The sequence continues at coordinate 32,195,438 of NW_026099572.1, read as the reverse complement.
AAAGCTACTTGATCTGCTGGTTCCTTATTAATATCTCGATTAAGATAAAGTATGTCGAATGAAAAAGGGTTTATTAAAAAATATTATTTCTCATAAAAAAATTGTGTGGATCCATAAACTTTTCAATAAGTTATAGCATTATAAAGTTAAATATAATATAAATAATAAAATCGAGAATTTTCACACGAAATTAGCATTCAGTAGCCATTTTTGCCGCGAAGACAAGTCCAGAGGTCAAATTTTTTTTTCAAATTAAAGTATATTACATAAGCTTTAATTTAAGATATATATAAAAGTGTCAGACCTTCCGGAACACTTTCAAAAGTTAAGTTGAAAAAGTTCTACTTTCTATATGCATTTTAACTTTTTAAACTTAATTTTTGAATGTGTTCCGGAAATACTGACACTTTTATATATATTTTAAATTAAAGATAATGTAATATACTTTCTGATAGAAAAAAAAATTTTGAACTTTATTTTGTCTTCACCGTGAAAACGGCTACCAAATGCTATTTTTGTGTAAAAATTCTCGATTTTATACCTTACATTTTTTACTTTAAAATGCTATAACTTTTTAAAAAAATTTTGGATCAATACAATTTTTTCATGAAAAGTAGTATTTATATACATCTTTCATTTGGCATACTGATTTTTTAATTCGGACTATTTCCCTTAATACAGGGGGGTTCAAAACATAAAAATGCATATAGAAAGTAGAACTTTTTCAACTTAATTTTTGAAAGTGATCCGAAAATACTGACACTTTTATATATATATTAAATTAAAGCTTATGTAATATGTTTTAATATTAAAAAAAAAAAATTTTGGACTTTATTTTGTCTTCATGGTGACAATAGTTTCCGTATTCCAAAATATGATATTTTTGTGTTAAAATTCTTGGTTTTGTATTTTATTTTATTATAAGGGGTTTACACTGATTTTCATAAATATTATATCATTCTAATTGACATAGTATTAATAGTTAAACATATTTAAATTTTTTTGTTTCTTTGAAGTCGACAAAAATAACTTTAAAATTTGTTAGCTAAATTTCCATTTTTATTAAGTAACGAATGCGACGTACTGCTTCTGAAACAGTAACACTTGGGTTTTTCACGCCTGTGGCACTGAATTTTTTCTTAATTCTTTTTGAGTAAAAAAAAAATGTTTGACTCATTTGATTTTTATCTCATTTAGATTCAATAACTTCAATAAATATCAAGGATCCCATTACTGTAGTCTCCTCTCGTGAGAAGAAATTCATATATATATTATTTTACTATGTGGTTTTTTTTTTGTAGCTATCATTTATTTTCTCAGCTCTCACTTGATCTACATTTTTGACAAATTTTTTTTTTTTAAATTAAACACTATCTACAGATTTGCATCAAAGCGTTTTTTATGATAGTGATTTTAATCACTATAAGATATCATCTATACTGGACCCAACTATGCCACGACCCCACTGTGCTGGGTTTTTTTAATCTGCTATAACTTTATTTTAAAAACTCTGACTTTAATGAAATTTTAATAGAGTATAAAATAAACAAATATAATTCTTAAGGTACCCTTTTTATAAAAATGTATAAAAAAACTTTAGTACAGTAAGCGTTTGAAAAAGACTATCCATTCATGTAAGTTTTTTTCAACTCTATTTTTGAAAATGATCTGAACCAGTCGTTCAGACACATCTTTTAACCTCTATCAAATAAAAGCCTTTGATATGTACTACAATATTAAAAAACGGTAGCACAGTGGGGTCGCGGAACATTATGGAAGTGGCATAGTTTGGTAGATACCATAGATGACATCTGACAGTGATTAAAATCATTATTATAAGAAAGCTTCGATGCAAATCTGCAGATAGTGTTTAATTTTAAGAAATTGGACGATTATTTCAAAAGTAACAATAACTTTTATAATATATGAATAAATAATAATTATAGTAATTAAATTTAGTATGAAATTGATATTCAATAATTTAATATTGTAATTTTTACGGAGATATTAGAAAAATAATAAAGTAGTTGTATATTTCTTTACTTTTAACGCGTATAAAAATTTATAGGGCTTTATGCAATACTTTTCAAAAAAAAATGTTTGTTATTTATAACAAAGTTATAAGTTTTATACACTGTATTACAAGGAACTCTCATCAGAAACAAAAATATACTTTTCTAAATCAACTTTTTGCGATGTTTTCAAATGTGCAATTAGACTTTTTCTATCACTTCTAAGTTTTAATATTAATAATAATATTATTAAAAAATATGTATTTATATATAAAAAAATAATTAAGAACTAAAAAAATTGTTTTAAATTAATACTGATTTTGATTATTAATATGTTAAAAATAAGGAAAATGCACATATTTAACCTATTTTTTTAATCCTTTAAAGTTAATTTTTGTAAAAGTTTAAAGTAAAAAAAAATGTATTTATTACCATAACTTTTAGCTCAATTGGCAAGTTTGAAATTGTCATCATTAAATAGAAAATTTTATGAGAATTAAAAAAATTGTATCGTTAAGATTAATATACAGTCAGAAAGTTTTATAATTACTTTTTATAGTAAATTTATCAGAAAAGCTCAATATTTTTTTGCATTTTTATCGTAATAGATAACTTAAATAGAAATAGTAGTAATCTTTTCCAAGTAACTTTTGGTGTTAAAAAAGATTCTACAATTGAAATGTGAACTGAATAAATTTTAATGATTTATTTTAACTAAAATAACTAATCAAAAAAAAGATTTTAAAAAGTTCTAAAAATCTATTGTTTATTCAAGAGAAACTAACAATAATTTTTTTTAGAAATGATTTATATAGCAACATGTTAACAAAATAATTGGAATATTATAGTCTAGTAGCAGCACACACAAATAGAGTAAAAAAATTATTAAATTACAAAGTAAAATGATTAAATTTTGTAGTTGAAACCTAACATATCAAACTTAATTCGTCAATAAATATTTTGAAAACATTATAAATGGATGATTTTAATTGTCTGTATGGGAAACATGGGATAAGTAACTGTTTAATTGATAAATTAGAATTTTTTTTCAAGTTTTGAGGGTAATATCTTCAACTAGATACGAATTGTAATCATTTGACGTATCGTTGAAAAAAGTAGGTCAAGTTAGAGCAGAAAAAATAAATGATAGTCACAAAAAAATACCCTTTTAGCTTTGCATAGAAGCTAAAACCTAAAATATAGTAAAATAATTTTAATATGAATAAGAAATTTCTTCTTGAAATTTGATAAAAATTAAAAGAGTTTAAAATTAGTTCTAACTTAAAAAGAATTAAGAAAAAATGCAAAAAATTCATTGCCATACGCGGGTAGGAACCTTGTACCCCAAGCTACCTAAGATACAAGTGTTATCGACCGGCAACCATACATCGTTTTTGTCGACTGAAAAAATGGCAATTTAAGCTAGTTCAAATTTCAAAGTTATTTTTCTCGACTTAAAAAAAGCAAAAAAATTTAAATAAGTTTAACCTTCAGATATTTTAAAATAAAATAAAATACATACTCCAGAATTTTAACACAAAAATAGCATATTTTTAAATACGGTGGTCATTTTCACCATGAAGACAAATCTAGAGTTCAAATTTTTTTCAAATTAAAGTATTTTACATAACCTTTAATTTAAGATGTCTATAGAAGTGTCAGTATTTCCGGGACACTTTCCAAAATTAAATTGAAAATGTCCTAGTTTCAATACGCTTGTTTAAAGTTTTGACCCTCCTTGTATAAAGGGAATGATCCTATTTAAAAAAAAGTGTCAGATGAAAGAGGTATACAAAAATTATTTATAAAAAATAATAATATTGATCCATACATTTTTCCAAAAGTTATTGCAATATAAATTTAAAAATATAAAATATAAAATCGAGAATTTTTTCGCGGAAATCGTACGTTTTTTTTTAACTTTGGTGTCCGTTTTATCATAACGACAAGTCCAGAGTTCAAATTTCTTTTTTTCAAAATAAAGTATATTACATAAACTTTAATTTAAGGTATATATAAAAGGGTCAGTATTTCCGAAACATTTTCAAAAGTTAAGTTGAAATAGTTCTACTTTCCATATGTTATTTTAAAGGTTTGAACCCCCTTGTATTAAGGGAAATGGTCCGATTAAAAGAATGAAAGAGGTATATATAAAGTATTTATCATTAAAGAATAGAATTGATTCATGCATTTTTTAAAAAGTTATATTAACATAGTGTTAAAAAATATAAAAAATAAAATATAAAATATAAATAGCATATTTTTGCATACGGTAGTCATTTTCAAAAATTAAGTTTAAAAAGTTAATTCTTTGTGAAAAAGTTGCCATTTTGAAACCCTTCCTATGGGCTGGTAAGGGATCAAATGTTCAGAAAAATATATTAAAAAATAGATAAATACCTAAGGTATCTATAAAAAATTAAAAGTATATTTATTCGGTCATTTTTAAAAAAAGTTATGGCAGTTTTAAGTAAAAAAAAAATTGAAAAAATTAGCAATTTTTAAATTTGTAATTTTATGGGGAATATCCCCTTTTACGGGGAACGAGGGAATTTATTATAATTTTTGAGCGTAATGTCTTCGACTAGATATGATTTGTGATCTTTTGACGTATTGTTCATCAAAATCGGTCCAGCGAGAGCTGAGATTGAGCGTACAGATACGAAAAAATAAAAATAAAAAAAAAACACACATCATTATATAATTAATACCTTCTAAACATTGCATCGAAGCTAAAAAAATCAATCTACTATTATTCTTCTGTAAGAATTCGATCGTCAAAGTCAAACAAATTTTCTAGCGCTAATAGCTTATGATAAATTACAATTTCAATTTCATATTGATGAGTGTCAAACTAACCGAACTTATAATATAAGGGTGTTTTAATAAAACATTCTATATACAACTAATTTATAATTTTTATAATATCATCGTAAAAATTACAATACTAAGTTATTGAATATCAATACTAAATTAAATTTAGTTGCTGTAACTAAGTTATAGCAATTTGAGTAAGTAAGGAAACAGATAAATGTTTACAAACAATGAGAACAATAGAAACCCGTTTCCTTACTTACTTAAACCATATATATATTATAATTAGTCCTACATATTTAATTTATTAGATCATCCTTGAAAGTAGTAAATGTGTTGTTTTATACAATAAATATAAAAATTACATATAGTTCACCCAAATTTTTTCTTTCATAATGATATAAATTAAAGTTCACTTTTTGTGTTACTTTTGTTACGAAAGAGTTTAAATCATTTTTGTTCCTAATCGTTTTAGTTCGTTAAAACGCATATAGTTTTTATTTCTTACAAAAATATAATGTCTGCCTAAACATTTTGCAGTAAATTGGTATAAATATTACGTAGTTAATAAATCATATTTATGTGGACTTTATATATTTATGAGTTTTGATATAGTAATTAATTAATTTTTATTTACTTAATTATTTGACTTATATAAAGGAAAGTATGCTATTTCTATATTATTGAAGAAATAGCGAATCGGACCAATGCTATTCACAGGACAAAGTTTAATAACTGATAAAAAAGTATAATCAATTAAAATACTCTAATCTGATTATATTTAGCATATCCGAGAAGAGTTTGTGCGTTATATCTTGTTTGTTAATAGCCTATCGTATATTTTTCTATTTTTTTACAACATAACAAATATATACATTAAAATCAAACATTATTTGATCTTGAATTTTATTTAATTTAGGACAAGTTATTTTTTTTCGCAATCCTAGTCCTAGGTTCTCGTAGTTAAACAATCAATAATTTTAACAAACATCACTAATAAATAAAAACGTACAGTTTCTCGAGCCCATAATTCATTTTATTAATGAAGCTATACTTTATTTTTTTTAGTAAGGCAAACAAATGCATTCAAACATCTATCACTTATTTTGTTAATTATAAAATATCTACATCATAATTTATAATAATTGTCATTATGTACTAATACTATATTAATTATATTAATTTATATAGTAATATATTTTCCCTCTATTTAAAAAAAAAATATTTGCCGAACATAATAAATCTGGGGGTTCAATCGACACTGATATAAGTCAATTTTAATCATTTTTCATAAATATACAATGCACATTTTTTATATATTATACGATATTATGATTAAAAATATTACATTGATTTTGAACTTTCATTACATAATATGTATAAAATATATTATATTTTATCTAAAATTTAATGTTCACAGAATTGCAAATCATTAGTTTTGAATCATCTATTCTATTATTATATATTATTTGTGTTTTTTATCATCGGTAATAAAAGTATAAACTTAGGGTCGAATTGGTCAATATTATAAGGTCACTCTTAGTCAAATTTGATTAAATCACTTTTAAATAAAAATGGTTTTATATGATTCTGAAACTTTTTGTCTATAATTTTGAAAATGTAAAATGGGTATTCGGTCAAATATGAACCAAAAAAGTATCATATTGTCTCATGAGAATGGAAGGATAAATCAATCTAAAGAACAGATGTTAAACTTCACAAAAAGTAAGTAAAAGTACATATAATATTTAACTAGTAGAGGAAGGAGCTAACATAAATATCGGTAGACTTAATTCCTATATGCTAATTTTCATATATCCTTAGGATACTTCTATAAAATACAAAAAACAGTACACTATGTCAAGTAAAATTGGTAAATGCCCATTATTATATTAATTAATTAGATGTAAAATCTAAAATAACAAGATATTGACAGTAAAATGGTTCTGCCATGGGAGAGATAAAAAAATCAATTTAATAAAAATCATCATTGAAGTTATATCCATATTCCTTAGAGCTTTAATATCATTATATTTATTTACTATATCAACATATTATTATGGACTGCGAGGTATACATGAATTAATTTCTTCTATTAAGCCTATTTCAAATATTTAATTTAGAATAGTACTCCGTTGAATTTACCTGCGCATAAATATTAACCAAGATGTAAAATTTAATAGCCTAAATTTGTGGCATTAATAATTGTTTCATATTAATCACGCCCAAATAAATTATCCTATATAAATTTTCCATNGCCCAAATAAATTATCCTACATAAATTTTCCATAATATTGAATATATATAGTTGTACAAAAATGTTAATGGGGATTTATCACTTTAATCTCCTCCCATTTAACCGCTACAGCCACAAAATTAGGATTACTCATTATTTTTTTATTTAAGAAACTTTAGTCTTTAACAGCACAATCTACAAACAAAAAATAGCTTTTATTAAAAAAAATAAGTACAACTAGATCGAGCTGTAGTTCATGAAGTTAATTTTTTAAGGAAAGGTTCCAAACGGCAATATCTGTATAAATAGTATTATTTTCAACTATCTTCTATAAATAATCTAGTAAACCGGTATCTCTCAAACATCTCCATTTAAAACATTTGTAATAGGTTAACTTGTCTAAATATTGAACAATTAAGGACTTATTAAACTTCAAAATTAAATAACAGATTTATTATAACAAATTAACTTTTAATATCTGGATATAAAGTTAATAATTTTATGTACTCTAAAATTTAAATATTTTTAACGATATCAAATAAAAGTTCAAAAACCGACAGGGTTCTATAATTGAACGAATTTTTAAATGTCATAAGTGTTTTTTAATTTTTTCAAGTATATTAAATCAACAAAATTACTCAACTGATGCTTGATAATCAATATTTCAATCAATATTGATAGTGATCATTTATTGGGAATTTATTATTAACTGGGCCAGTTTCTTTATGCTTCATTACGAAAAAATTGTTATGCTTAATGTAGTAAAAAATCATATCATTTTTTTTTTTTTTTGTAAAGTTATACAGTCAATTATCTATAATAATAATATCTATTCTAGTATCCACTATCAGGGACTAAAATATATGTCATAAAAATGTGTCATCTGAGAAATAAAAATGTATTTTTTGAGTTAGAAATGTAAAAATCTTTATAAATTTTTCTCTTTCTTTCATGAAATAACACAATGCCGGCGAAAGAATTTACAGAGTCTAATGAAAACAACTTTTTTTTGTGAAGTTTTTAATAAAAAAAAAACCTTTTTTTAAACTTTTTAACTATGCTTAAAAGCACGAGGCCCTAACATTTGTATTAGTGGCTTTGCCCTTCTGTTGGCCATGCAACACTAAGAAATTAAAATAAATTACATGTAATTTTTGAAACAAACTATGTAACGTCATATATGAATAATTTAGTTCGATAGATTTCATTTTGACAATAATTTTAATATTTATATTACAATTCAAGAAGTCGTAAAAATTAATATTTTCAAATTAATCAATTTTTCAAATCTTTGAGCTCTAATTATTTTTATAATAATTTAAATAGTTTTACATTTTATTGAATAATGATTTAATTTAGTATGTTTGAAAAACATAAAATTGGAAGTGGTCCTTTAACAATTTTCATTATTTTTTTAATAGCATTTAATATAAAAGTAGAAAGTTTAATGGACTAATTAAAAGTCCTAATGACACGACAGCTATTATAAAATTGACTCATAAAAAAAGAAAAACGTCACGAATTAAAAAAAACCACATGTACAGAATAAAAAAGAGATGGGGAGGTTTTGTATTTCTGACTGGGTGACTCGACGGAAATTGTTTGAGAAAGGGTTGTTGCGTAATTAAAAAAGATTTACGACTGAAGGAAATATTTATCTTCTCTTTTTCTTCGACATATATTTCACAGACTTTCTATAGCTACGCAAAGCAAAATATATCTGCGACAAAAAAAAGTAAAAAAAAAACAAAACAAACCTTAGCATCCCGACTGTTTCTTTTTATTTTGAGCGCGATAAATCATATTTCGCTTTGACAAAACTTAACGCAGTAAACTAACCTTATAGTATTTATAAAAATAAAAGGACAATTTTTTATTTAACACTCTTATCGCTAGTATTGTTCTCTTTTATTGTTTGAGTTTGATACAGGTTACAGTAGAAACGAAGAGAACTACACAAAAGAAAATGTTTTACATAAACCTACAAGAATAACAGCACTTAATACTTATACCACTTGCTACATTCATCTAATTCACTTGAGCAAATACAACAAATACAACTATACGAATGAAAATATGAAGCGCTGTTATCATGTTGGTTATCTTTTTTACAAAGAAAAAATTATAGTCTTTATAACACTGAAATAGTTGTTATATGTATTTATTACTTACAACGAAAATTAAAATCCTTTTCGTCAACCTAATTTCTATTCAATAATGTAAAGCTAGTTTATTTATTGAGATTTTATTTTATCAAACAATTTTTACTATTTCAAATACACGGAAATGTAAATATGTATAAATGGTAGTGAAATTTAATTTATACTTTACGTGAAGTGATCTTGTGAATTTGTGTGATAATATTAAAAGCTCTTAACAAACTGTGTGTAATTAGCGATAATAGATCTCTATAGGTCAGTATCTTACTTAAATCAACAAATAACTCAGTACTTTAGTAGCTTAGTACATTATAAGTTATAAAAATAGATTCACCTTTACAATGATCAGTCGAAACTAGGCGTAAATACGATTGTAATGTTAACAACGCCTAATTAAGTAGATAGTTTAAAAATTCTTAAATGACTAAACATTTTTAATTTACATGATAAAATCATCGAATAGTATAAAATTATCTTTTAAAAATGTTTTGATTTTTATAAATTATTTCAAAAAATCAAATAGCTACTTTGTGTATGACTGCGATGAAATTCAGTTATACTCAGTGTTGACTCGTGGGTGCTGGTGGTGGGGGTGCGACTTTAAATATAAACCCGCTAGTCACGCCTAGGGGGTGGTTTTGGGGGTTCAAACCACTTTTAAATTGACTTTTTTAAATTTTAACCTTATTTTATCAAGAAGTAAAAATTATATATTATAGTACATTACAGTCACAGTGAAATAAAATTTTGTTTTTATAAGATTAAGTCTTCAAATGTGCTATTAATATTTGACAGTAGTATAAAAATTGTATGGGTTTTTATGAATACACTTGGGATAGTTTATTTTATACCTACTTATTTTAATGATATAATTGTAAATTTAATACTAACATCAAAAAATTAAAACCACATCCAAAACAAAATTCTAGGTACGGCCCTGCCACTAGTTATAGGTATAAAAAATTGTCAAATTAAATATAATAAAATAAATCACAATACACATATTGTTACTTTAAAGATCGCAGTAGAAAACATAAATGAAAATAATAATAATAGCGATTATACTAATATTACAATCGATAACGACAAGCAGATAATTCTAAAAATAAATGACCCAATATAATAATATACTAATGGACGACGGTGCCGGTCGTCCAAACACTGCTTGTGTGTATATGCGTACTCGCATATACTGAGGGAAACAACTTCAATCTTCGCACACGACAAATGTAGTATTGTATTATTGTACTATTTAAAAATTAGCACTTTTAATAAAAATGTAGAATTAAGAATATATAATTAATTGTCTTCTTTTAATTCATTTTAGTAGGGGGTGCGATCGTCCCGTCGTCCAAGCCACGAGTCGCCACTGGTTATGCCCTAAAGCTACAACCCCCAACATTGTCTTATCGAAAATTAAATTTATTAAAAACTCTAGTGAGTTATACAAATAATTATTAAATCACTTTAATTATATTTATTTAGAGTAATTATTAATCAGGCTTGATAGTAATTGGCATTACAAATATTAATAATATTGATGAAGCACTCAAAGAACAAAATATTTGTATTGAAATATAAAAATCTTTTTAATATCCGTACAGAATAAAACATCTCGGAACAACATATTAATACATTCATATGTTTTATTAATAATCAATACTTTGATGAACCTTTAGTGACATTAAAAACCAACAGTAAAAGTGTTGGCATACTGCACCATAACAACACTGATTTGAGATTACTACTTGTTGTAAAAAGTATAATTTATAACATATTAAATTTTAATAAAAATTGGAATATTTTTGAAGAAGTAAGTTGTTGATAAAACTGATTACTAGTATATATATATATTATGTTTTTTTATTGTATTATAATTTATGACATAAATTGTAATGTTATTGTAAGACATTTGTTGCAAAATATCAAGACGATATATAATACGGTTACCAGGATCATTAATCAAACTATGTTAATATTAAAGTTAACGTATCCAACATTAACAATTGGTCATTTTAAGGTACATAAGAATTGATAATTAATTTATATGGCTTATCATTTTAAATTATAACCTTACAAGTTGAAGAAAAACTTAAACATATAAAACACATATATGTCAAGGGATATGTATCACTTTAAGAAGAGGTGCTCTATATTATAATTGTTAAACTAAAATTTTTTTCTAAAATTCTGTAAAACTTTATTAAGTATATAATATAACTCTTAAATTATGAATTATTATAAAACCTTATAGTTATTTTTACTTTAAATTATCTTATAAAAAGTCAAATATAAAGTATTTGAAATCAACAATTTGAATTTACAAATTGTTGTTGCGACGTGTTCATAAATTAAGCCATGAAATAATAGTTTGCGATTGATAAATTTATCGACGTTTTAATAACTTGATGAAGCCTAGAGAGTATTTTTACTTACAAGGAACTCTAAATAGAGATCGACTCATCCTTAACTTGAGTTTGTGTCTCACTCATTTTTAATATATATAACCAGGCATGGATAAAGATTGTTGGGATGTTACAGAATCCCTCTGACCCATTGCCATTAAGTAAAAGATTAATGCTGAATAAAAAATTCAAAAGGATCCTAAATATTCGGGACAGAATTTTTTTTTTTTTGAACACCGGTTACGTTTTATAAAAAAAACTACTGTTTTCATTCAACGGCAGAATTCATAATTCTATTGAATAATGATTAATATTACTAAAATTATCATATAACTATAGGACATATAAAAAAATGGTGTAAAAAAAAATTTAATTTTAATCAATAACTGTACAAAAAAAGGGAACTTTATCATTAATAAAATTTGAGCTTAGTTAATGTTTTTTATAAAATTAAAAATAAGTTGATTAAAATTTAGCACTTGTCTTACAAAATTTGTCTTTACACTTGGATATGAATTATTAATTTTTTTTTACCTAAATTTATGAAATTCAATCAAGTAATTTGAATGGTTAACTTTTTTGATTAAAATTTTTTTTTATCCTGTTCTTATCTGCAAAACATTAAATTTTATAAGTCTTATTTTAATTTTAATTACTCGTTGATTGGACTATAAAAAGGTGACAGAACCATCTATGCACATAAAGATCCGTTGTTATAGTATTTTCTTGCTAGTTTCACATACCACCGCCGTCGCTGTTTGTTTTATGACTTGAATCGAAACGGGCTATAGTGTAGATACTTTTTTATTAACGACTGTTTTACTGTGCACGAGTCAGTAAAATATTTTACCGACATGTTCGTATAGAACAAAACGTGCCCTCGTATTTACTAGTAAACTAGTAAAATCCTCACTGTCAAAACATGGCTCGTAGAAATCTCAATAGTAACACCATGACGCTCCACTATAAAAAGTACTGTTGTGGGCTTTATTTATAGGTTAAGACGGTCTATCAGATTTTGAATTTTCGATAATTTTCAATAATGTTTGCTTTAGTTGGGAGAAAAAAACGGAAATTAATGATATACGTTTAACTGCAATAGAATATATTTTTGTGTATTTTTAAAATTGTTTTTTTGTGACGAAATCGTCTTAATCTACTATTGTAAGGGTCAAATAAAAAACGTGAAACTTTTTGCTCAGTGAATTGTTGGTGGACAGGTGTGGCCATTTTACGGATCGTTTAGACAACACATCACGGCAACACGCAATACATCATGATCAAGTCGACAGCACATAAGTCCTTTTACATTTGTGACGATTTTTTTCCATTTTCCAATTGTAAAACCATTATTTTTATTACTATTCGTTCCAAGCCATATGCTCCATTGGTTTCTCGCGGACACAACCGACCTCGTCTAAACTTTAACTACCGACCCTCATGGCTAACGTTTTTAATTGTCATTTTATTTCTTTTTCTTTTTGTTCTACACTCTTATTATATCCATCTTACCTTCTAGTTGGATTAGAGCTGTCATTACCGTGCATATAGGCTATTGTATGTAGGTACACCGTAGTTTAACGATAACTAATTTGTTAGTTGAGTACGGGTATCAGAATAAAACCCAGCCACAAAAACAGTATAATTGTTTTAATGTAACGTCATGTCAGTAATATTTTTAATTAATTACTTTGATTGAAGTTTAATTAATACTTGCATACCATACAGTAAGTGTATTTCGATAATCACGATGGAAGTTCTTTTAATTACCAATCGGATTTTTTTGGTTATTTTTTCTAATTAATACACAAATGTATCTGGACATGACAAGTGTATGATTAGGTTTTTTCTATATACTATTGAATAAAAAATAATTTTTTTTAATTACTTGATTTCACTATACGAAAATTCATGAATATTAACTTTTAGAGAAATTATGTTAAGCATTATTCATAAAATAACAACCAAAAAGAAGAATAATTTAGCAATTTATTTTAATTTTTACTTTTAAACTATCTACAATATTTAAACATACTTGAGTATAAATAATTATTTTTTAACGTGCTTATATAACAATATATTTTTTCTTATTTTCATTGTCAACATATATATGTTTTTTTGCTCTATCTAATGTTTAATATAATTACTTTAATATAGATACTCACTATGTGTTGCACAGTATCAAATTACATTTATTAACTTTTAAAAAGCTCATAGATAAGAATTGAAGATTCTATCTTTCGTTGGTAATTTTTGTTATGAATTAGTGTTGCATATTTATAGTTTAATGTTTGTTGTATAATTATATTTAATGTTATAAAATATTAAATCTGTACTAAAACATTTTCTTTTTCTGTATATAATAATGTTTATTACATGAATTATTCCTGTCTATTTTTAGTAAAGTTATAATTTAAAGACAATTGATATTGATTTTTACATAGTTTATTAGTCGTTTGTTGTAAATTCAGAGTTTTAATAATCACATAAATTTTATACTTGGAGACTTATTACAAAAGATAATTGAAATCATTAATTATAGCCTACTGTATTTATAAAACATATTTAATAGTAAATTATTATTGCAGAACTTAAACTGAAATTGAAAAAATTATTTAATTTCTAAATTAAATACAATTTATTCATAAATTTAATCAAAAAGTTTTATCTTAAAAAGCAATATTATACGAAATACTAAAATTACTCAAAACTAACTGGTCTACAAAGTTAATATTTCTCTTTTTATTTTAATAATAGGATATAATATTTATAATTTAGAAAAAATTTTTTTTACTTGGATATTTGCAATATATACAACAAATTGGTACTATAAGTAAATATGATGTTTAAAAGTTGATATTAACAATGACATGAATTATTAATGATAAGGAAATTAAAAAAAATTATACCACTTTTTCAAAAATATATTTTTAAATATACATAAATACATATGAACAATCAAATATATTTTGAAACCAATTTAATTGAAATTAATATTATTCACTTTTAATACTAAATGGTAAAAATTTGTTCAATTTTTATGGATATTTCATCTAAAACATTTTAGCTTAATACAAGAGAAAGAAGACTTATCCACTTGGGAAAAGCAGTGTTGTGTGTTATTTATATTGTTGTTTCAAGAACCTTCGTCAAGCATCCCAGTGTTTTAAGCATCTATAATGATTGCAAAAACCTTTTGTATAATGGAAGTCTTCGTTTAAAGTGCTATGGTGGTTTATCGATAAGACAAGATATCATAATGAAAAACTGTAAGTCCCTTATTCATCGCACGATTATGTAACGGACGCTAATGAGGCTATATTGTGTAAATTCTTGGCTTATATTTATTTTATTCTTTTGCCTTTAGTACACCTCTTTATGATGAATGCTTTGTTTTGCTCGTAGCTTAACGTTTCGCCGTCGTATTCCAATATACAAAAGGTTTTAAACTATAGAGTATGATACTCAGCTATTTTATCTCTTATTATTCATCCAGTAGCTCTGTTTATTTCTTATATGATGAATATAGTAGATTATTATGGTAAATCCATATTTAAATTATTTACTTTTTATATTATATTCTTTGAATGTATTTGTATGACGTCTAAAATTATTATGATTATTTGAACAAATAATTGCGTTACTCATAAAGTATGAATATTCAACATTTTTTGAAGAATACATATGCTTTAACAAATTCAGTATATGACAGTTTCTAACTAAGCCTGATCAATAAGTTTTAATTACTACTATAGTTGAAAATGCTAATAATATGGTGTATGTTATAAACTAAACTTTGAAAAGTCAAGATTTAAATTATGAATTTTTATTTATTTCATTTAGTATTTCAAAAAAAAATTTAATATTAAACTAGTTAAAGATTTTTATTTTTAAAATTGATATTCAACTTTGAAATGTTTTTGATTCAAAGTATTTTAATGCTTTAGCTGGAATAAATACTCTGTATGAAAGACATTTACTCCCAAAATTGCAAAATTAATTTTATCTGTGACCTATTTTTATTTTTATAATTATTATTATTTTTTTTTATTAAAAACAATCTGTACATAAAATTTATAAAAAGTTTTTTTTTTACTTATTTAATTACATAGCATAAAAGAAGTTACTCATTGTTAACACCTCGAACCTATTTTTTATTAAAAAATAATTTTTCTTTACTCAATATTATTTTTATTATAAATAATAAAAGTTTATTAAACTCAAATCAAATAACATAATATATATATACATATACATATTAACGAAATAAAAATTTAGTTAAGATTACAGTAATGTACATAACAAAAATATTGAATTAATATATCTATGCTATTTCTATATTGTGAGTTTTTTATCATTCTTTTTTACACTTTACAATTAAAAACACGTGTTACTGCTACTCATATAAAATATTTGAATGCACAGAATGTCTAAAGTGACTCGCCTACGATGTGCTAATATAAATTGCACTGCAACATGTTACAGACAGCTTCCCATGATGGTTATAGTTTGTCAATTTTACATTTTTATGTATAAAATATCTACCTACGTGTCATCTGTGAAATAAACATGATGTTAATTTATATTAGGGTTTATAGCCTACAATTTTCCCATATATCATGTACATTAATTAAAAAAACAATTGTTATGGTGTTAAAAGAATAGCGTATTTACAAAAGTGATAAATCATCTTCAATAATTATTATATCAAAGAGTAATACTCATATTATGAAAACGCCTGTATTGTAACTATTATTATTTTTATGGATTTAATTTCCCAATAATTTTAAGTTTGCAATCATTTCTAAAATATAATCAGAAAAGTAAAATTGTTTATTATAGAAAACGAACATGACAAGTATTTAAAGAAAACTTAATACTGTAAATTGTTATTTATTCGTATATTCACCAAACTTAAATTTATTTAATTAATAACTTCTCGACAATTATCTGTATAATTTATAGATTTTTATTGGGATAACTTTTTCTAAAAAAAGAAAATGTGTAATACCGTCAAATGGGCCACTTTGGAATGGTGTTTTAAACTAGAGTCAGTAAAATATTTTATATATTTCATCACTTAATACAGCTACTAATGGTTAATTATGATAAATTATAATTTCAATTGTAAAATTGAAATTATGAATAAACAGCAAGTGATTTAGACACTTGCTTTTTATTCAATATTATTATTATTATTTAATAAATTTATATTTACAATTTTAATAAATGTTTGCTATAGAGATACCAAATATATAACTACTTTATAACTTTTTATAATTTCTTTGTTAATTGTAATTGTAATTTTAATTTATTGAATATCAATACTTTATTTTATTTAGTTGCTATAATAACTACATTATAATTTATGTTTATTATATATATATTATAATTAGACCTATATATTTCTGAACTGTCTCAAAAACTATAAACCACCGTGCATGTAGGTTAACAGAAAAATTAAAACGTTTTTGGTGAAGAAAAGGTTTTGAAAAACTTAAAATTTTATATCATTCACACCGTTTTTTACTATAACAATAAAATAATGATGACATTATTATCAATTTTTTTACATATAATATATTATGTGAGATAATTATTTTTTTTTCTAATAACCTAAACCTTAAAACCACTAATTACCAAGTGTTGAGGCACTCAGTGTTTCTCTAAAATCCATTAATACGTTACAGATATATATTAAATGGTTCTATTATTTTTTTGTTTTGTGAAAGTGGTTTCAGTTGGATTTAGAAAAGAGATTTACTAAATTTAAACGCGTTTTACTTCATATTTTTATTTGTTGTACGTATTTCAAAACATCAATATTATGATAGAATCATATTTTTCCATTTTATTATTTACCACTCGGGGTCACATACACTAATATGTATAAAAAATAAAAATAATACGAGGTTTAAACTATATTTTCATTTATAGAATTCATCGTGTGTTGATACGGTCGAAATCCATTATGTTCATTTGTTCCAATGCAAACATTTTATACCGCATGCACTCAATAGATTTGGTATAAAATAATAGAGTCCAACACTTTTAAAATACGGGTATAGGACACGTGATTGACGATAGCACTTTTGCCGACTGCCTTCCCCAACACCTCGAAAGGAGAACTTAGGCGCTAATCAACCCTACGTTTCGTGTAGGTAATTATTGGTATTTGACTGTAAATTGCGTTAAAATAAAGGGGATAAACACACATACAAACAAATTAGCATATCGGTTATCACAGTATAACCCAAAGCTTTCAAACACTTATTCGACAATTATATACCTTCGTTATGTTACCTGATGATGTATGTCGGAAAGAGTACTGAAAAATAGTTCATATATTTTTCACTGAAACTGCATAGTATTGTGTGATTTATTTTTTTACCTATTATGTTTAATTAATATTTGTCACTGGAATAGGTTATAATTTTACGAATAAAATACTAGCCTATAGCTGTTATTGAAATGTCGAAATTAAATTATTAATCTAATTATAAATGTGCGGCTATGCATTATTCTTACGTTTCATTTAAATATATATTATCATAGAATACGTACTTTATTTAAATCCAACGTATAAAACAGGAATCGCAATATCGTTGTGACGTGAATTAAAACTGAGTTCTTCTTATGCTGGGGTTAAACTTAGTCGATTTACATGATAAGAGAGAAACTTTCACTAGTACACCCAAAAGTCCAATTTTTCATTAACGCAAAGGAGTTTGGAATTTGATAGAGAATTATACTGCCAAAGAGTTTTACAACTCAAAATTTCCATTCAAAAGCAGAATACAGTACGTACATTGCTGTAACATATACAGCCATGTATTATCATATTAATTCAAAAATTAAATCACTTATTTTGTTCAGAAATCAGAATTAATATGGTATTATTAATGTTAAGAATATCATTTAAATTTAAATTTGATCGATTTAATTTTTTGTCAATTTATATAGATAAAAATGTTTGGAAATACATTTTAAAAGGGTTAGATTAACATATATCAAAATACGAACATTTAACTAAATCGTAAAAAATAAATTACTTTTCATAAATTATTCATTGGATACATCAACAAAAGATTCATTTTTTAATTGTTACCTTTAGTCAAAGTAGTAAGTATCAAATGTAAAAGTCCTTTTTATTATTAGCTCAGTTGACTTAGGATTTATGTCAACTCTAAACCACAATACAGAAAACATTTGTTTGTACAATACTTTGTTAAAATAATAAACCACTTGCATGTTTAAAATGATATGAATTAAATAAAATTTTATCAAATATCATTATGATTACAATAATAAAAATGTCGGAATTAAATAATTCAAAACATATTTAATAATTTTCGAAAAATCAAATTTATTTTAAGTATTATCAATTTTTTTAATATATTCTCAATTAAATAAATATATTGACAATTTTTATTGTGATAGATAGCTGTCATAGACATATATATATATATATATATTTAAATTTGTATTTCAATGCTATTTATAAATGTATCGGTTAAAAAAAATAATACTATTTATAGGTACTCTTTGCACTTATAATTGTTGACAATAAATATTTGCACATAATATTTCATATACAATTTTTTTAAATCCACTGTACTAAAGCTTTATAGTTAATTTTGAAGTCTGTAGGTTGTTATTTAAAGGACGATTTCGAGGAAGAAGAATGAGTGACATTTAGAACAGTTTATAAATGTTTGACATGAAATATATCAAGAGAACATTCTTAGAAGGATAGCTTGGATTAAAAAGTTTTTAGTAAACATATTACGATAAATGATGGTTTTAATTCGGTAAAATAGTTTCAAACAAAGAAACTTGTTTATACATTACTAAATGATTTAATTATACTTACCTCACATTATAGTTCTTTTAATGTTGTTTTGTACAGTTGATTCATATTTTTTATATGTAGTAATTAATATTTTATTTCATTATCAATATTCAATGTTTAGTTAAGTTATATATTTTTCAAGTTTTCAAAATTTATTCATCGTTGAAATATAAGATAAACTCGTTACACAGATTTTGGAAACAAATAAAAAAAATAATTTTAAAACAGTTTATTTAACAATATTTTCACATTTATTTACTAAAAATTAGGTAAGCTTTAGTTTTTAAGTTTTAAAACATTGTTAAATGAAGTTTATACGAACTTGAATTTTTTGTTTACTTGTCAATTTGTCAAAAACGAGGAAATTTAATAGTCGTAGGTTTAAGAATAATAGGTGGGGGCGTGTTTACACGTAGGCGGTGCTCAGCTGAGATGGCACATGGTTATTACCGAGGCAGTGTGCTTTAAACTTTGGTAGTGACGCCCGTCCGTCGCAACCGTTCGAAAGTCTGTTTTACGGTCCAAAATTCGAAATACCATTAAATCACGTGCTACGGAAATTTCACCTTCGGTGTTTTCTCATCCAATTAAGTTGCGATGTTGTTATTCAGGTATGTTTAAAATATTTAAATAAAAATAATTGTTAGCAACTTGACTGTACAAAATCAAAAAAAAAAGAAATATGTATACACGTGCCGTAAGTGAATAATAAAACAAAATTAATAGGATTAAAGTTTATCTTGTACATCATGCACTTTACTTGGATGAATAATTTGTGGTTTAAGTGAA
Source organism: Daktulosphaira vitifoliae (assembly GCF_025091365.1). Taxonomy (NCBI): domain Eukaryota; kingdom Metazoa; phylum Arthropoda; class Insecta; order Hemiptera; family Phylloxeridae; genus Daktulosphaira; species Daktulosphaira vitifoliae. The sequence goes on along the minus strand of NW_026099572.1, from coordinate 32,175,171 downwards.
ATAAAATCCGAATGCATCAATGAAACCTTAAAAGTCAATGTAAAATATAAAATGATAGTCTAATACGCTTTGAAGTGGAATTGGAATAAAAGATTGGACGTATTTTCGAGCTTAATAAAATTAAAACTAAGAGATATTTATTTAAAGTAAATCATATTTAAAAGATAACATTCTAGCATTGCATTTTTTTGATGTAATAATATAAATAAGTAATAATACGTTTGCCAAGTTGAAGCGGACTGTAGATTTTTTTATTATAATGTAAATTTGTTTTAATTTAATAATACTTCTATTAATGTATAATTTAATGAACATTTTATCATAATAATGTTCAACCAAATTAACCTTGAATTAGAATATTAACATAAATATTAAAAATATTAACTACAGTTTTGTTTATATTTATGAAAAACTAAGAAATATAAAATAATAATATGAAACAAGTATATTTTATTATTGGATTAAATAAAATATATGACTTAATAAGTTAAAAACTAACTGGTAACAATTAATAGTTTCTTATAATCTTATAGTGCATTGTGGTAATAAATAACATCCAGTAACTAAATTATATTTTTACAGTCTATGTTATATTTTATATCAATAATAAAATATATATTTTCTTATTTAAAAACATATTTTTTAATATTTAAAGTTAATACATATTAAAGAGTTTTTTAAAGACATTTAATCAACTATTAGGGTTTTAGTTAAAAAAAAAGATTTTTTTTATTATTTAAATCATATTATTTGGATATAATAATATATAACAATTAATTTATTACATTAGAGGTGTTTTTCTGAGTTTTATAACTGATAATAATTTAAATTTTCTATTATTTTTTATCTCAATATATTACAAAGTATTAAAAACTTATTAACTCTTTAAATTTATAGAAATTTGACTTTTTTCATATTAAACTTCAAAGTTACAAGAGTTTTTAAATGTAAAATGTAAAGAAATTTCATGGTTTACATAATAATTTTTTTCATTAAATTTTATTTTATTTAATTTGTTTTAGAATTCTTTCGGAATGTATTTTTTGTTATTATTTACTCTCTATTACAATTTTATTCGTTTAAGACACATTTGAACTATCTGAAAAAATATATTTGTCTATTGAATAACCAAGAAATTACATTTTTTTTTGTAACACGGCTTTTGTAACAAAAGGTCTTATCAACCCTTTGTCCTAAAAAAATGTCATTGTGATTCCCATATGTTAGTTTGTTAAAAAAATTGTCTTATTATAAAATTATGCCAAGCAATTTTAAGCGAAAACTGTGTTGAAATGTCATCATTCATCATGCTTGATGACAGTAGTAGCAGGAAAATTCAATTTAAACAATCTTTATAGTGACAAACCTTTTGGAGTTAGGTGAGCTATGCCTTTGTACTTACAATTTTCGTATTAGTATAAAAAAAAGATGAAAAAGAAAAAATAACAGTAAGCATTTATTGATGAGTTAAGTTTTTCATTTTCATTTTTACTGTTTACAAGAATAGTATGATTTATCTTTATTCGACGTAACCACTTTTGGGTACTGTTATAATAAAAAATAATAACAATGAATACCTTATGAAAGACCTATACAGAGTGATCGCTTGAGGATAAGACACTCTAGAAACTATTGTAAATGTTAAATTTTTGTAAAGAATGATATTGTTTGATTTAAAAACTCTATAATAATATGTAGCGAAATAATTTTTTTCATTAATTCAAACACAAAAGCCTAAACTTTAATTTTCTTAAATGGAAATCCTTATTTTTGGTTTGATTATATGATAACAAAAAAATGTTCAAAAAATTTTATTCTTAAAATATTTTGTCTGACAAACCGTTTGTGTTTTAAAATTTTATAAGTATTTGGATTTTAAATGGAAAATCATTATATTGTGTTTTCATAATACTAATGTCTATTAAAATTCGTTTAAATTATTATCATGATGAACCAAACGGTTCATTAACTAAAAAATATTACAAGAATAAAATCGTTTGAACATTTTTTTCTTACATCTATAAACTATAAACTAAATACGATTTTACTAAATATATCTTAAAAAGAAATAACATTTATAATTATCAAATGAAAATAAGAAGTTGACTGTATATTTTTTTAAATTATTATCAATATTATTGAAGTTAATATTTTTTCATTATTGATAAATCTTAGGGTGATATAGGGAATCGAAAGTTTAAAAGAGATTTAGAAATAACTCATTTTTTTTTCTATAATAATATCTTATTTAATGATGTTATCATTATTAAGAAAATAATATTTATGTAAGAAGGTTGGACAAATCAACAGTTTACATTGATTTTATTGAATTATTCGAATTGATTATAATCTACTACAGCTACTAAAATAAAAAAATCTAAAACACTAAATTAATTACTGAATAAATTAAGTATTTTATGTTATATCACAAGTAAAATATAATATTATGAGTAGCATAATTGAAAAATTAATGTAAAGCTAACCAATAATAAATTTTCAATTACGGTAGTATTTTAAGGACAACTAAGTGCACCCACACATTTTCGTATCTCAACTTAAAATTTATTTTTTATTAAGCTAAGTGAAATTATTATCGTTAGTATTTATTTTATATGTTTAAAGAAATATTTGATACATAAAATTAGTTGTTTTTGGAAATGCGGCGTGATTTAATTTTGAAAGAGTATGTTTTCATTTGTTATGTATTTATTATTTTTTAACTTAGCTTATTTGTAAACGTTATAATAATAATATTGATAAAGAACTGTTTAGAATAGAATAGAATAGTTTATTTTATTGTTGTACTTTTGTTAATTATTGTATTCCAACAATTACACCAATTTAATGTGTTACTGTGCTTATGAACACTCAATTTCTTTTTAATGAATTAAATGATTTAATGAATGTTTTGCATTTATAACAACTAAGCAACGTGATATTCTTAGAAAAAATTCGATATATTCAATTTTTAAGCTAATTGTTCTAAATTTATAACTCTTAAGAATATACTAATATTAATGAATAATGCGAAAATTTTAGTTACTTTAATTTAGAATGTATGCACTTCATGCTTTTTAATGATACCGGTTCTTATGAAAATTGTACTGTATCTCTCAAGGGAACATTGTTGAATGAGATTAACACTTTTTCAGAATGAAAAAGAAATGTCCTGTGAAACACAACGTACATTTTTTAGTGTTGTCCCAAAAGCGCTGTATTAGGGTCTTATGAATGCTTTAGTGTAGAGGGATTTCCTTCTATTGTAAATAAGGTACAAAAAATGTGTGCACGATGTTGTTAGTTTATCGTGCTAGAGTCACTTGCAATTTATTAATATTGCGACTGCATATAACCAAACCATATATAATCATATAAACACCATAATATGGTTTTAATGAAGTTAATTAAAAATTAATATTAATCATATTGAATTTACTTCATTAAAATTTACTTACACACGTTATACATAATTGTATTTATTTATTTATAATTAATACGCCGAATATAGAAAACTGAGCTTCAGAAAATATATCGTGTTAATACGTACCTTAAAATTAGAGCAGAGTCGTTTTAAAATGTATAATATGTTATCAAAATTTTTAAAAGAGATAGATTTTCATAAAACTGTGTACTCAATTAGGATACAAAGAAAATTAAATTCTTGCTTACATATTAATTATATGGATTAATCAATCAATTAACATATACACTAGGTTTTTAAATTATATTTATTATCAATTATTAAGTATTCATTAAATTTATCTATGGTTAATATGGTATTTTATTAAATAGAAAGCATTACTCTGTTTAAATTATATTTTTACTAGTTAGTTTTTTGCGCCTAGCCTTTACAATGAAAAAAATTTATAGTTACGACCGAAAATAATGTTTAATTTATTGACGAAATAATTGTATAGTTAGGAGAATTATTTATTTAATTGATCCAATTATAAAAATAGTTAGATACATTTATTTTAGTAATTCCAATTAGATATAATAGTTGNTATTTTAGTAATTCCAACTAGATATAATAGTTGTCCCATTTATATGAGTTAATTATTCTATGATAATTTTGTCGCTATATTAACAAATTGTTAATAGCTATAAAATAGATTTTACCGTGTAACTAGTCTGTATAAAAGTTTTATTTAAAAAAAGATTTTTAAAATAACAGTTTAATTTCATAATTTAAAAGTAGATTACTTTTTAAAATACTAACATTACCTTCAAAATATTTTATTGCATATTTGAAGATGTCATAATGTTAAAATAAAAGCCTGTAATAAAAAATAGCTTTATTATAAAACTTATTGTTGATGTTGTTTGACACCATTTTACATTGAAAAAACTGTTGAGTTGAAACAACCATTTGAAAAGTTACCCTAACCAAAAAACATAGTTAATATAGTTTGAAAACTAAATAATATACATTGTTCAAATCTATGACTAACAACTATAATTAACTCGTATGTCATCTATATTTTAGTTAATCAAAGTATAAAAGAGCAATTAAATGTATTTAGTAATTTCAAGAAGATTACTATAGTTGTGCCAAATATAATTTATTCAACTATTTTAGTAAGGTTTTTCTCTACGACGCATTGGGTCGCGGGTTCTAATCTTGTTCCGTGTCTCTTTATTTCACATGATTTTCGGTATACTCTCGATGACCGGCCGTCAATCCTCAGCTTTGTTATAAATTATATAAAATATCCATAAAAGGATATTTGTGTATATTTTATACATATATAATATAAAGTTTATCATTTAAAAAAAGAGTAAAAAACTTAGAGACTTTTTAAGAGAGGAATGTACTTCTTTTATGGTTTGGTAAGTTTAACTTGATGACAGTTTATAAACTATAACTGCAAGTTTGTATAATTTGAAATTCTTAATATGTATTGTTCAACATAATTTTGCTAGAAACAATCCTTAATACTTTTGTAAAAACGTTTTGTTTTACCAAGAAACTGTACCTGGTTTTGTTATCCTAGATTATCGTTTATCGTTGAAAATCCAGCACAGATTAGATGCTTTTTATTGAGTCTCCTTTAGAATAATAAGTAGACACAAATATGGGGTTATACATCGGATTAAAATTAAAAGTTTTTACGGATAACCGATGGGATGCGTTAAGTATATAGTTTTAACAAGTTTTTTTGATATTTTTTTAATACTTAGAATCAAAAGAAGAGTTTAAAGTTCTTTTACAGTATAGCTTTACTCAAAAGTAATATTATGATGTCGAAAAGAGACATTTTTTTTTTCTAGAGCAGTCATCAGATTGCCCTTCGTAACTTAATTATTAAGCTTAGGTAGTGAAAACGGAAACGTGGTTTAAATTAGAGAGCTGAACTCTTTGTCTATAGAAGATTATAATTATACGTTGAAATTTTACTCTTTTAATTAAGATGGATGGAACAATTTTTTTAAAAGATGAAAAAAGCTTTTTAATTATTATTATTTTATGTAGTTTCTCTGATTGGAATTTACATTATAAAGTTATATAATCGTTATTTGTTTTTTTATTTCCCAGTATTATACTAATCTTTTTGTTACGTTATGTTATTTAAAACAATAATATAAGAAGTAGATATTTATAGAGTATAATTAAAAAATGTAAATAAAATAAATAAAATAATTTAATGTAGTAATTTAAAAGTTTTGAATTTCACTAGACAAATATTGTTTTCATTTAAGTTTAATTATAAGACACGAAATTATCACGAGTGTTATTATTTAAAGTTTTAAAAATTTAATTTTTTTTTCAATATTCTGTTAATAAATTATAAACGAACAGAATTATTTCAAATTTTCATCGATAGATTAAAAAAACTAATACATATTAAATTTATAATAAATTTTTAACTAATTTTCAAAAAATTACAATTTGTAAGGAATACGTGAGTAATATAGTCCAGAATGAGTAAATATTGGTATATTCACGATAAAATATATTGTTAACTTGGCAATGGCTAAAGAAAAGTGTTTTTTCCCCATTTGGTACTTGCACTGTTTTATTTTAACAAACACTTGTTTGCATATCAATAACTTTTAAATTTTTACTGAAAAATTCTTCTTACAGAGAAGTGAAGCGAGCTTAACTCATTGTTGCCATATTCGTCATTATTATAATATCTCCCTACAAACACCGTTGTTAATTTATCCTCTTGTAAAGGTTCCCCTTAGGTTTTACAAGCCATTCAGTCGTTCAATTACCTTTTGGGAATTTATCATTCGGACATCGCCTTGGCGGCAGTAAATAAATCTGGCATCGATGCACATCCGACGTGATGTGTTACGGGATGTCTTTTTGCGGTTTAACCAAAAACGAATCCCGCGGGGTTAACTATTTTGCTTTCACTTGATATACGTCTTCAATTTTGTGACACTCTCCTCCCCATCAGAGCTACCCAAAATTTACTCAGGCCATCCTTCACGGTAACTTGACGCACAAAGGAACCAGAATGTGACGTGGTGACGTCGTCCTATTACTGTCAATAGAACTGTTTTCCTCGCGTATGTACAAACACTTTGCACGAACTTTGTCGATACTGGTGGTGGTTGAACAATGTTCAATTAGTGAGCGACTTCGTTTGTGGCTCTTGTTTTGTCCGCACGAATGACAGAAAACTCTGCAAAACGGCACCGGAATGCCTTACAATTCACAATCAAATCAAATACATATTATTTCCGACGACTACTTCTAATACAATAGACAAACAACAAAAAAACTAAGGCAATACAATTCCAAATTAATTCTCGACCGACTTGCGAAAATAATTAAAAATACCTCCAGCTCTACACTGAGCGCACTGAAAGTTCTATACAGAGCTATTAGAAATACATTACACATTGATATGATTTGCTAAACCCAAAGTAGTTCATCATATTTATTTAATTTTTAATTATTTTTTCAACTCCCGTCGTGTCATTGTGCGAGCCGCCGAGTTACGCCAATAACTAGAGGACGAAAAAACTTCGCGACAATGGGAATGGCGATCCTTTTAACGAGTCAAGAAAAAGTTCGTTAATTGAGAGAACGATAACAACTTAATAACGGGCAACGGCTGAATGAACTGAGTTCCGAAGGGTTGTGCTCCTTGCCGTTGCTGAATACACTCAAATGCTCACATAAATCTCGTCGAGAAAAAAATCCGACTGCATTTTTTCACATTCTTTGGTGGATTATTTTTATACAGGGTGTATTTTTATGGCATAAAGTCACGTTTCTTTTGGTCGATATTCCAAGGTAGCATTTGTAATCAAAAGTCGTCTGTTATAAATAAAAATCATCGATATTCGGACGTAAAATTATACGTTCGAACATTGTCTAAAAGTATCAGAATTATTTAATTTTAAAACTATTAATTTTAACATTCAAACACTTTTATGAATAATAGTAAGAATACAAAAGAAAAAGTTTTGTTACATAACGTTCTTAAATCTTTAAGTGCGTATTGTTAAACAATAATTGTACTTCCCTTCACCCTATATACATCAATAGTGTTTTATTATTACTCTTATAATATTAAAAAAATTTTAACACTGGCTTTTTCCAGTTTTATTTATTGCCCCAGAAGTTCGAGAAAAAAATTTAATCAGCATCATCCAGAGTTTAATTCGGTTATAAAGATATAAGTTTTTGATTCCGACCTTTTTTCTCCTCCCTTACAGTTGATTTTGTTTTGTTTTTTATTTTGTTGGCAACTAAACCGAATTTTTTCATCGCCATCGGTCTGTCTACGGGTTATTACGTGGCCTTTTCACCGCTGGCTGGTAATAAATAATATTTCTCAAATCCAACCATCCGCAATGATAATAATATGGGCCCGGTCAAATAATTCATATTTACTTAACAATAATAAACTATATTAAGCAAGTTAAAAGTTTTCCGTGTTTCAAACGCCTGAAAGCAATATTTAAACGACTAAGTTTGCGCGAAAGTCAATTCCATTTCCGTCTGGAATGACGTTTCGAATTATTATTATCTGGACATAGTTTATCTTAAAAAATAGCTGCATTAAACTATATCACACAGGAATTATTCTATAGGCGTGCGCAGAAAGTCAAGTCGAGGCAGCAAATATATAACAAAGTATGATAGTTTTTAAATCTTTTAAAGTCTAACATTAAATTGGCATTTATTCTTTAAGTACCAATTTAATAAAGTTAGAACAAAAGCACTATTTGATGTCCCTATACGCACACCTATGAATTATTTATTAAATATCTGTAGATTAATCATTCAATTATTATATTATGATATATATGAATAGTAATATAGATGTGGTTTATATTTAATTACTGCACTTAATTGTATCCACCACCGCGTAAGAAAAATGAGAATATAACATTAATTTTTAATAGATAATACGTTAAAATTTTTACAAAATTAATTATTTTTATTTCATTTATTGTAATAGGAAACGGCGAAAACAATCAATTTTGATATTTTTATCATTTAAAAATGAATAACTTAACAAGATGATTATATATTAAATTATAAACATTTAAAAACGGTAATATATCAGTTTGTAAGTTGTATCATAAACTATAATACATTCCAGTATTGATTTATTGATTTGTTTGATATATTATTTTAAATATAAACCATTAAAAATTTATTTTAAAATATTATTTCTATGAATATTGTTTATATTATATTATAGTTTTAAATAATTTTACCGAGTTATTTTAAAATATATTAGTTTTTCATTGCAAGCGAGTTAGTTGTTATAATCTCAATATAACTAAAAAAAGCTCCCGCAAATCATAGTAACATACAATCAATAAAGATAGAATGTTTAATTTTTAAAATTAAAACGTTTAATGTATACTTACTTTTCATTGGAAAAATATTTAAAAAATGTTAAGTTAAAATTTAAATTCCATTGTGTGTGACCAGTAATTTTCTACGTTGGATCATTTTCTAACATTTAATCTATTCGAATATGTTTGTTTTCATAAAAAAAAAACGGTTCACGTATAAAGGATTACGAACATATCTAAAAAATATTTAACCACTTATAAATAGATAAATAACTCTTAAGATATAACTTAGTAGACTTATGTTAATGGTTTTATAACCATTTATAATAAATGTGACTAGCAAGTTTATTCACTTTTTTGAAAATATATCATATCTAATAAAAAAAAAGTGGTCTTATCTATTTTATATTATAACTATAGACGAAATTTATGGAGAAAATTTGAATAACTAGTGACATGCAGTCAAATGAAATATAAACATATCAATGAAAATTTAGCGTAATATTAATGGGATCAATGTAATATTAATTATCATAAGAATATTTAATTAATATTTATATATATTATACTATTAATTATTAGTAAAATATTCTTATATTATAAAAAAAAAATAAAAATAATAATTTTATTAAGAAATTTTTTTTTTTTGTTTTGTTTAATATATTTTGCAATCCTACACACATAGAAATCAGCAGTTAATTTAACAATAATTGATGTTAATGTTATACACATCTGAACATCGTTTTTGAGCTAAGGATCTCTTGCAGTTAAAATAACATCAGAGTTAGATTAGAAATTCATAAGCGTTAATTGTATGCATTCACATGAGTTTGGTGTTGTTTTATTGACAGTATATTTTAAAATAATTATAGTTTAGTTTTAAGTTTAATTCTACTTGTAGTATTGATTTAATGTAAATATTAATTCAATTCAAAGAAATATGCAGTAAAGATGTGTTAAAATATAAAGATCATTAAAACCATAAAAAAAAATGACGTCCTGGTGTTGTGTATATATTCCACAACACCCATAATTTTAGACTTAACCTGTTACAAGTTAGTTATTTCTAGTCAAATAATATCTAAATTTATCAACTATGTACTGAAATATTACAACGAATAAAAAATGTGCATATGCCATATTGCTATAATGTCTGAGCTCAAAATTAAGTATAAATAAATCTGATATGATATGTTATGTATCGATAAATATTATATAAATCAGTAGTGGGGATTGTCCACTACTCGCGAGTGCGGTCACCAGCACATACGTCTTTAACAATTATATTGTTTCTCAATAAAGACTTATTTTCTATTTGATATCTTTAATATTAAAAATACAACATGATATATTAATATAAATTTTAAAACCTGAAATAAGATAAGTATCATGTTGTAAGTTTGATAAAATGTATAATTTTCAATGTTTGTTAATAACTATAATTTTAAATATTTCATAATTATTGAGATTGATTAATCTTCAATTTACTAAGTTTATAAAATGTGAATTCATATTTATAATTAAATATTAAAATATCGTCATTTTATCAATATACATAAAATATTAATTATTAAATTTTAATAATATTTAAATATTCGTCAATATATGTTCAATGACAGTTGATGTGTAAGACGAAAACTTAGTTTAGACAACACAGTTTCACAAAATCGTATGTATACTACTTAAATATGTTTCCTATTAAATACATAGTGTAATAAAAATTAATTATGTTCATTGTTTTTATATATTATTCTACTTAATTGGGTGAATATTTTTATGGAATATACTTCTGAACTACTAGAGAGCATTTGCTTTGAAATATATAATCTAGAGAGTATCATTTCTTTCTATCATTTTCATCCTGATTGGATTAATAAAACACGAGATATATGATTCGCAAATGCTTAGGTTTTTGTTATCTTAATGACAATTTAAATTTGAAAAAGCTATAAATTAAATTCTCAATTAATAAATAATAAGAGGCAAATTTCTTATGTGAAATTTAAAATCCATAAATAATAATTTTTCGTGTAATAATAACTATAGGGGTGTTCATAATATACAATAAGACTATTTATTGTGTGTGTAGATAATGGATTTTGTAAAGCGACGTAATTATATTTATAGTTGTTCATTAAATTCGGATTAGCAATATAAACAATGTTTTAAAAAGCTTTGTCTTCAATTATTTGACTATGCCATAAAATGTGATGTCAAAAGGGGTTTTAAACGCCTTGTAAGTATTGTAATTAATTGTACTTATAATAAAATATTCTGCTAAAATGATCTTTCTTTAATTGTTACATCTAGCAACTTAATCGTCTTGGTTTAATTTTTACGGAGATTAAAACTTTTACTTTTTTATTTTTATATTTTTCGAGAAACTATAATATCCATTTGTATAGAGTTGTACAAAGCACGTTTGACTTGTATACATGATCCTTTTTATTTTACATTATATATTCAACACAATAGTATCTTTACCTAACTCATACGTCGTCGGTCTATTTCAAAATGGATATAATATTTTTGCTATGTTTGTTTTAAGTCGTTCTCTTTTTTGGCTTTTTATATTTGTATAAATATACATTTCGCAAAACATCAAACTTGCTGAAAATTAAATTTTTTACTCTAGTTTTTATATTTTTTAACTGAATATACAGGGTGTTCAGTAAGTCTGGAAACGGGTTTCTATTGTTCTCATTGTTTGTAACAATGAGAACAATAGAAACCCGTTTCCTGACTTACTGAACACCCTGTATATATATATATATAATTTAATGACTATTTATTATACACGCGTACTCAAAATAAGTACACTTAAAAATACCTTAAAAAGCAGTTTTAAAAATAATATATTTTAAATATATATATAAATATTTATATTCAGTATCCCACCATGATTTACTAATTTGACTATACAAACTCATGTTAAAAATTGTAAATCACAGTGGGACACTATACATATATTAATTTTGTACTATGCAATTGAATTAGCATAAAATATCTTTTAAACCACTTACCAAAAAAAGTAAAAATAGCCAAATTCATAATCAAAAAAATAATATTTCATTCATTCTTCATTAATAAAGAACAAAGATGTTATATTAATCAAAAAATGACCTCAAAATGGTTTGATATCTGTATTATCTAACATTTTATGAACATTGTTCATTCAAATTTTATGAACTTCGAAATTAACTTTTCGCTCATCTTTACTTTTTTTTTACAGCATTTTTACTTATGTATGTAAAAAGTGATCCGTTTATCATAACTCACATTAATTTTACACTTGTAGTTTTTTCTCTAGCTAGTTTTGAAGCATTTTTTAAACATTTTTTAATATTGACTACTATTGCGCCCTAGAAATTTAAGGTAAGAATAAACGTAGTATTATCGTGTGAGTCTCTTGCCGGTTTAGGTACAAAAATGAGAATCCATAGAATCAGCAGTTTACTTTCCTAGTTGCTACGAATGCCTAAGAACTCTATAATAATTTTTAAAAGTTCTGCAGAATATAATAAGTATAGTAACGGTCGACTGTTGTTTATTTTGTTTTTTAGCTTGTTTCACCTTCGACCGATCTGCTTGAGATAAATAATAATAACAATAATAAATTTTTAGTATTAACATTACCAATAATCTAATTTTTCTATTTTTACTTGTAGAATATTGCCAGCAGATTTTAAACCTTAATATCAACTTGTTAAGAATGTGCATCTTCAAAGTGATGTTTTGGATAGTAGTGATTTTATTATTCACATCAAATGGTAAGTCTTTGTATTTTCTACTTGAATAATATAGTATATGTCACCCGATTGATTGATATAATACCTGAGTTTGTTTAAAACAATGTTTCGTGATTGAAATTTATTCAGAGAAACGGTTGTAAATTAAAGGTGGTCTCTGTTGTAGTTTTGTTTATTTCACACTTCGGGGCTGACTTCTCAAACTTAGTTGTTACTTTTGAGCTTATACATTTTTAACTATGTCACAGAATGTCTACGAAATATTAAATTAACTATAAATAGTTTTACAGTATCAAAGAAGAATAAATGATTTACTTATTCATACAGAAGAGAAATGCGCGTATTGTATAATGTAGCTGTGACCTTATTTTAGTAAGTACAACAATTGAACAACTTATTGAAAAAGGTGTCCAATTTGATTTTTTTTTTTTGCGAAACGCGTCGGTTTTCAATGTAATTATAACTATTTTTTACATGACATTTTGTTAAAATGTTATCCTTGATAACGTATAATAATTTACTATAGCTATCTAACATAATTATGTTTGATATTTTAATCAATCAAATTGTTTCTATGTTAATTCTATTAAAATAAATATTGATTTTATTAAATGTGTTATATTAAATACTCAAAAAAAATTGTTGAGCATAATTTTTCTTAAAACAAAAACAAATATATACTTTTTGAAATTTTTGTTAAAACAAAGTCCTAATTTTGAAAAAAAAATAAATTATTTTACGAACAAATTTAATGATAATAAATAAGAATAATTAAAATATGCTTATAAAATCGAAATTTGGAGTTGGGTCCTTATTCAAGTGAGTTATTCAATTAGATAATTAACATAAAAATGTATATACATTTATTTTTTATAGGCATATAGTCAAAGTTGCATTTTATAGAAAAATGTAAACGTGGAAAATTTTATTTCTAGGAAAGTTTGGCTCTTAAATTTATCTGGGAAAATAATTTGTGCTTGGATATTGTTATGTAAACATTTATTTTGAAATTATGACTTATACAGAATACAGACATAAATTATTACTTTTTCATAGCTTAAATAAATTGAGTTAGGTTTGATACTTTTGGACGTGCTACACTTGCGATTCTCATTCTATTTTATTAGATATTTATGACATGTATAATGAATTTAATCATTGGCAATTTTATTAATTTAAATATTTATCAAAATAAATAACGTTTCAAATAAATATTGTTATTTCAATAGTTATTCAATTTATTTATAAACACTTAAAGTTGTAAATTTCACAACGGGATTTCATGTTAACATTAAATGATCAGTAAATTGCAAAAGTAAAGCGGCCTATTTAGTTAGATCAAGACGTCGTGCTATGATTTGTAGGTACTAAGGTTCGATTTCATAGTACTGGACTATGTAAGTTTTCCCGCCATCTTTGTCAGAAGCATTAGTTTTATTTAAATTACCGTTTGATGTTTAAATTTAATTCGTTTTACAAATTAAGATCAGTCAATCTGAGATATTTTTGAGAAATTGTCTTGAATATTTTATACGTCTAGTATTATCGAAATTTCATTTAAAGTGAAACTTACGTATTATCACTACTCTGGAAAAACACGTCAATCGTCCCCAAATTGATGTTAAAGTTTTCCCTCGTTTTTTTTTTTTTTTTGTATGCTGTGTACTATATAGTATTGTTCTTTGTTGTAAATTAGGTTTTTCCTACCTCGACAACAATGTTAACACAGGCATATCATCTCACCTATAACATGAACCCAAACAAGTAATACAACTATTAAAATGTTTACTGTTTGTACGTAATGTATTTATTCTCTGGAATAAATGCGTCTCCTCGATTACACATAAAATCTCGCACAAGTAACAAAATGACAGGTATAAAACATCAAAACTGTGACATACCGCATGACAATAATCATTATCATTTATTTGACCTGTATGTGTACATGTGTAATTCGTTTAATTATAAGAATATTTGAACACTACAAACAGACGAACACACTGTAACAGAAGGGTTACAATAATAAACGTTTGGCATTATTTTGACTAAGATCGGAGAATGGCCAATTAAATAAACAGCTTGATACAAGTTTTTAGTAAAAAGATTTGATATTACTGACAGATGCGGTCGTCATTGTACGGACAGGCTATGGAATAGCAGCCGAGGTATCTTCTTTAGACAATACTACGCGGCCTCACTCTTTTTCACTTACCCACTGATTTACCGTGGCTGTTTGAGTAGAGAGAGATAATATGCAAGAAATCGGGTAAGCTAAAAAGAGAAAGTTATGGTAAGCAATGGTTGTAGCAATTAAATTATTCGGATTGAGACTTCTGGTCGGGCGGAATATTGCGGGGAACCACTTAACATGGCGGCGGCAACGGCTTCAAGTTTTATTATTAATTTCCGACCAGCTATTGCGTGCCCGCAACAGATGTTGGCGGAAGACGTCTGTTAGATATTTGGATATTTCGGCGAGCGCTTTGAAGAAACTGAAGAAAAACCGTCTGTTTTTCTACCGTTAAATGCTAAATGGGTATTTAATGTCATTTTAATTAAAATGCGCTAATTGAGACACTAAGTAAATATCATTAATTTATAGCCGATAGGGTTTATTGAGAGTAATCGATTTCATAATTACACAATGTACAGCATTTTATCTTATGGATTACTATAAAGAATTAAGTTTAATTTAATTTTTAGAATAATGAATACAACGCGACTATTATTTAAAAAAATTAAATTTCAGAAATAGTAGTTTTAAATTATTTATTGTTTAAAAATGTATTTAAACAGAAATAAAAAAATAGGGACTAGAACTATAGTTTTTTATATGTTGGCGTTCGGGTTCGCGTTCTAAAAAAATGCATTTTAAATATAAAGTCTGATACTTGAAAATTAGATTCCGAACTCAATTAATTAAAAATTAATTTAAACATAGGTTTGAGAGGTGTTCTTAGGAATTTTATTGAGGGTATGAATAACAATTTTTTTATTAATTTCTTCAAAATATTTTCATCATAGGGAAAATTCTATCCCACATATATCTATATAAGAACACTCATGTTCTATATATTTTACAAGGAAGTTCTTAAATTCTTAATATCAGAAGAAAGTTGTGAGCTACTCAAAAATTCGGAAAATCATTTGCATTATTTCTTAAAAATATTTGTTTAGGAAGTAAGGAAATAAAAATTAGCTCCTCTAATGCTACAAAACTACCCTCTGCTTATGAAGAAGGTAGATGAGAAACATTTATTTTGTTGTGTAGGAGTATTAAAAAAATTAATGTTATATTATAAGTCATTTTATAAAATTATATAAGACCTTAATTTTGAATTGTTTTGGTTCGGTAGCGGTTCTGATTTTCTAAATATAAAAATTCCTATTTCGATTTGGGTTCTAAATATTTATGATGTTCTGGACTAAGGACCGGACTTTTTAGGTTCTGTTCCCATTCTCTGGATAAAACAAACTAGTCATATTATAGATGATAATTTTTTTATTGGTTGAAGCTAAAACAATCACTGATTTCAGCAATACATATGAAACAATTATAAAAAAAAATAAAAAAATGTCCAATAAAACTAAAAGGTAACATCTAAATTCTAAATCTTAATACAAATAGTTACCAAAAACGACGAATAGCACAGGCTTTAATTGGAAGTGAAACAGAAAACTGAATACAATGATAAGTACTTCTATTTTTTTAGACTAATTTTAAGACGGCGTTTATTATAGGCAATTCTACTGCATTTATGATTACAATCCTCAACCCATAAGTGTTGCTTTTGGAAACAACATATGTCTAATAACAAATGTCTCATTTGAGATTTTTTTTGTAAAATGGTTAATTTTAATCTGTAATATTTTTGCACTCATGCTTTAGTTTAAATTTTAATTACATAGTATTATTTTGTTTATTATATCGTATTGGCTATTAAGTATAATATCCTCTTGTTGGCTAGACTATTGGACATTTCAAAAGATTTATTAAAACTGGTTAAGTTTTCTTCATAGATTTCCTTAATTGTTGTCACAATAAGTCGGAAAAGTTAGTATACAGCTAATAAACTATATAGTTTCGGGGTGTTACAATACAAGACAAATAAATTCAACTCGACTGAGTTTATCGAACGTTATTGTTCCTTTAATAAATTTGATTATGTATATCGTATTGATTGTACAAAGGACAAGAAGCCGTTAGAAGACACACGATTGCACAAAGCTAATTCACTTTTGTCTATGTTCTTATCAGTAATATTGGCCTACGTGTTGAAAATAATAAATTATGTAGCTAAACAATATATTTCTAATACAAAACCATAATAAAAGAAAACTATTAATCAATGGTAAATTAATAATTTCGTAAATTTATAATTTAATCAAATATGACATATGTGTAATACTTCTCTTTAATTAAAATAAGTGAAAAAAAAACAGCTAGGTTATGGTTAATTTTATGTATTAACATGTTTATGATCCCTCATATTTAAGTACTGCTAAATATTTATTATTACCTCATAATTTAGTTAAAAACTTCATCCGACATTATTTAATGGTACAATTATTAATATAAAAATCTATTGCATTCATAATTCTAATAACAATTGAATGTTATTTATGTAACACTATTTAATCACGTATATCCAAGTTACACAAGTAAATCAATTTAGTCATATAAAAACGATTTTCGCCTTAGTTTTACAATNATTTAGTCATATAAAAACGATTTTGGCCTTAGTTTTACAACATACATGTACTTTCATGCAAGGTTCTTTTTATAAAGTAAAATATTTCCTTTTTGTCAAATCTTAGCGTCTAAGACGTGACAACGGTAACCATATTATTATTATATTTTTTCTTCGTGGCGGTTCAAGAAAAAAAAATTATGTGGAATCCAACCGTTCGAGGTATAACTTTTCAGATTGAGATATATAAGAGAAAAGTTTTTAACTATATTGTCTAAAGGAAAAATATAATGCATATTAAACCCTGTAGTATTTTATTCCCTACTATTTTACATTGGATCCGTTGGTATCTATATGCTCATATACATGTCATATACACTATTTTCATGCACAGTATTCAAAGTTTCATAGGCACTCATGTTTACACTTTTTCTATGTGTTTTTTGGCGTAAACCTGGTTTTTAGCAGTATATTTCAGTCACTTTTATTTTTCCCAAAATTTGGTAATTTTTGCATTAACATTTATTACGAACAATATTGTTTTTAGTTAAAATCAATAAGAAGAACGCGAGGAGTTAATAACTAACGATGATTAATCNGAACGCGAGGAGTTAATAACAAACGATGATTAATGACTTCTATGAACGCTACTTCAGGGTCTTGTAAAAACAAAAATATTCCATTCTCCATCGACTGGCCCGTTGTCATGTCACACACTTGAAAAAACAACGAAAAAAAAAATAATACCGATATATTGGTGTGAAGTGTAAGAAATTGATATGTTTGGGGACTTTGGGAAAACTAGATGCGGTTGACAACCAGATAAGACGCGAGCTATCACGATATCAATAGAGGATGTTTTTCATCGTATGAAAAGTGAAATCTCTGCTACACTACTACTTACAATATAAACGAGAGTAAATACACTAGCTAATGGTGGAGAAGTGGAATAGTTGTCGTTCTTATTCAACCGCGTAAAGATAATTCACTTTAAAATAGCATGACATATACTCGTGTATTTTATTGTGTATGTAATAAATTTGTTTTATAAGAAAACATTTTAATATTTTTAAATTAAAATGTGATATATTTTTATACAGAGTGTTCATTAAGTAAGAAACGGGTCAACTGTTATAAACAATGAGAACAATAGAAACACTTTTTCTTACTGAACACGTTATTACATGTACAAAACGACCAGTAAAAGTTACAATTAGACTAAGTAAACCGTAATTTTTTGATTGTATTATTCCAAATTTGCATTAATTGTAAAAATTATTAAGTTCTTGAAAAATACATTATACTAAAAATAAATCAATTTTTAAGTATAGTTTACTAGGCGTTTCAAAAGAAACATTGGTTTTAAACAATGTTAAAATAATATTTCATTAAATTCCAAAACTTTATCCATGAATTAAGTCAGAGTTACAATAGATGTATAAAAAATATGAAAATTAATCGAAATTGAATTTATACTAAACAATATTAAACCTTATTATATTCATAAAAGAATATGCTTTTATAATTCTTACGTTCCATGGAAATACATTAAATACTTTTCTTGGGATTTTATATTGACTAAAATTAAATGAATAGAAAAACAGAAAACAGCTCAATTGCTCTAGTTTATTTTTATTGTATTTGAAACAGCGAATAATTTTCTTTTTGCTTATTAATAGAAATCCCATTGAGCATTACTGCTTATAGATATCAGATTTATTCTAGANTATTACTGCTTATGGATATCAGATTTATTCTAGAAAAAACGTTTGGAAGATAGTAAAGTACTCTACAGCTTGAATGTATAAATAAATAAATATTCGTAAAAAGTACACTTAAAAATAAATACAAGAAAGAGGTGGAACGTTGAACGATCGTCAAGTTGAGCATAATGTTTATAAGACTAATACTAATGCTCAATCGCATCAGTTTTAATAGGATACAAACTTGATGTTTTATGTAAAATGCGCATAATTAAATGTTTATCAAAGTTTTTGAAATCCTTTCTAAATGGTGTGTTAACGTTAATAAACTATTATTAGTTCAAGAATTTTTCATGTTTTAACTTTTTTTTTTTTAATAATAATAATAATCATTTGCTTTACATGTCATAACTTAGGTTGAATGAACTCTCGCCTCATATACATGTTTGTTAAAAGTATTATTATACACAAACTTAACAATTTATTATTTGGATGTACAGTGGAAACTGTTACACGTTACGATAACGTTTTCAATCCTTAATTTTAGCGATATGAAATCATCAATTTTTGTTGATAAACTTTATAATATTTTAATATTATGTAATCTATTATGTTTCATTAGTTTATATAACATTTTGATTAATTTTTTGCCGTTAACTAATTACGGGAAAATATATCTCGTAATTTTTTTATAATGTTGCGCTTGAAATCTGTATAATAATCAACGGGAAAGTCAATGGTTCAACTTTGTTAAACTGTTATCTGTTTAAGACTCGGGAACAGTGAACAAATTTGCCCTACTCTTTTAGTTTTTGTTAGTGTCAGTTATGTTCATTAATTAAAACCTCACTTCGATCCTTCAAAATGAAACTTGAGAGTAATTTTTTGACGTAAGCTGGTGGTGAAATCGTTTAATAATTGAAACATACAATTGAAAATAGTTAGTAAAAAAGATATTCTTCCTATATTAGAAAATAATTATTATTAATTAAATGAAAGTGTTTTTGATGTACACTCATGAGTCATGGCAGTTAAAAGTGTAATTATTTTAATGTTTTGTCTGTTAATATTCTGTAACACTTTTAAAGTAAAATTCGTTTAAAGTAATCTTCTTATAAGATTTTTACTTTCCTTTCATAAAAATTCCGAACAATAAATAAGAACAATTTCAAGAATCAAAAACTATACAAAACAGGAGTAAACTACAGACATCAATAATTTTTGATTTTTTGGCTATTTATGTCATGTCAACATGTTCAATTTTTTCTACAATTAATGTATTAATGTATTATGCGTACAAAAATTTTTACAATTTAATAATGACCATCTAAGGAATTTTTTAATTACAAATCCTTTGATTCTAGTTAAACGCTATGGTATGTCATCTTCTGGTGCATTCGCAATATAGACTAGACGAAAGCAGATATTGGGATTTTTATTCCTTCGATTATCGACGTTCAGATTTAAGAGAGAACCACGGAAAAAGTTTTACGACTTAAAAAAAAGCGAAGAAAGTTTCTGGCTGTTTGTGTCCGGACGTGGAATCATCCAATTAGAAGTTAACAAACAACGTCAATGTGGCGTTATCATCGTTCGTTACGTACCATTCCAATTCGATATAATGTGTAAAAGACACGTTATTGGGCTCCTGCACTTTTTCACATTTTATTCTATTGTATCACAATCACATATCACGTTATTAGTACTAAAGAATCTTCACTTTTGATCATCATGATGATGTGATGTGTAGTCTGCAGCGGAATTACAAATGGTAAAAATGTTTCTTATCTGTAAATTTTTGTCGTTAAGAACGAATGAAAAAAAAAACACATTTCTAGTAAAGACGTTCCGGAAGGAAAAAGTTCTGTGCTGACGATAACGAGAACGTTATGTTTTCTTTGCCGTCGACACCGCGAGAATAACACATTCACATAAACACGTGTTTATGAAGACGCCCAGAGATTCCTTTTTTCTCTTCATTATTCTTATCAGAACGTTTTCATAGGGGAAGTAAATCTTTTGTTGTATTTGTATTTCCTATTAACATGCTTATAAATTATATTGTTCTTATTAACTATATTTTTTGAATTTTTATGATTAAAATATTTTATTTAACATACTTATGAATAAGTTATTTTTCATAATTGCCTTTTTCGATTGCGCCTCTACAATTTTGACGTTTTAAAATAAATATGTGTTTTTATTAAATTAATATACATATGATCGTTAAGTAAAGGACAAGCCAATTGTTACAAACGATGAGAACGATACTTACAGAACACTCTATGTAATACTATTCATATTTTAAACTTCTCGAAAATGTGTTTCTTCTCTTTATTGTCGTAAAACGTTTTGAAGATTCACAAAGTTCAATTGTAACATAAGAGTAATAGAGATCTTGTTATACTCGTGGAAAGTATTTTCTATATACATTTGAAACTAATCCATAAATATAATAGTGCGAACGATTACTGTACCAGTTGGTGTGTTAATAATATCTACTTATTATATTTCTATATCCTCATGTATCAAACAATCTATTTTTATTTAAACTCAAAATAGTTTTATTCAATCTTCAGTTGGTAGCATATGATAGAATATTCCCTTTGGTTCTATACGACATATTATATCGACAAATGTTATTTAACACAAAGATATGGTGAATTATTCCTATCGATTTTAGCATGTCGAATAAGAAAAAATTTAATAAAAAATACTAAATACTGTAAGAAAGCCAAAAAACATGGGAAATTTAAAAGACTCGAATTTATAACAACAAATTATAAACAAGAACAATGGTAAGAGGGTTGAAATGCATTTTGACATTGGTATCATCTGACGTGTCATAATGTGCAACTCTATTAGTCCGTTAGTCGAGTCTCCTATTCGGAGGTGCTTTTGTGCATTCGAAAATAATAATGTGATTCCGGTCACGCGTAACAAAAAATAGTATTGCCGTGAGTTTTTCTGATATTCGTCTCGGTACGATTTATGAGTAAGGAAATGACGAACGAATTGCAAAAAATGGAAGCTAGTTCAGACAGACACGGCGGTGAATAGTGTACCATTGGCGAGGACGTGCGAAGCTCAATTTGGCTGTTCAAAGATAATCAGAAATAGAATGTTGGTTCATGAAAGATTGAAATGTGTTTCCTTCACAATAATACGGAATGGCCTTAACTAACGTTATTGCCCATATTCAGACGATAGTAATAAACGCGGCTATTGAATGCTATTTATGTCTTAAACTATAAACCAGTGCAAACATATCATGAAACCAAAAGTGCAGTAAAATATATATATATGAGTCGTTTAATCATTGAGCAAATTATTGATATATATTCGGAAACTAATAAATTGTAATTTTATAGGTCGGGGTTTGAAGTTATTCTCTTGAATGATAATTATATAAAGAAAATCATTTTTGGCATTCTTTTTAATTTTATATAATTCTCGATTTATTGATTATTAATTATTTTTTTAGTTCATACTCTTTCACCCTCTAAGGGTGTCGACTTTTTTTTTTTTTAATAGCAGCATGAATATTTAACCAGTTCATAAAATAGGAAAATAGAAACTTAATGAAAATGTTTCAATTTTTTATTTAAATGGTTTACACTCATTTATAATGTATATTATAATCTTTAGAGGATCAAAAGTTAAAGTTTGAGACATTTTAGTGTAATGTTTTCTAATAAAATTTGACGAGTAAGATGTTTAACATAATTTTATGCTTTTAAAGTTGTCATGTCTTCTCTTTTCAGTTTTTTCCTATGTTCGCGTACATTATAAAGCATATAAATTTATAAAAGTACATGTTATTCTTTTTAATGCCTTATTTTACTGAAAATACATTTATAAGGAGTACAAAGACTATCTTACAAACAGCTTTTGGAGTTTACAAATATTACTAAATATTAGGTACCATAAATTATTCGGAAGCACTTTTTCGTACAGTAACTAGAGATTTTATAGTAGGAGGGAGAATATACAAGGTCTAGATTTGTTGCTAAACTACTAAAAGTAGAAATAATTCAGTTTAAAGTTATGAACACGTGATGTTTTCATCCATTTAAGATGTATTATCAAAAAAATTCTTATTTGTATTTAAAAATNATTTGTTGTTAAACTACTAAAAGTAGAAATAATTCAGTTTAAAGTTATGAACACGTGATGTTTTCATCTATTTAAGTTGTATTATCAAAAAAATTCTTATTTGTATTTAAAAATACTGGCTTTTAAAAAAGAAGTAAATTTTTTTTTAATTTATTTTATTTTATCGGTATTAATACGTAATTTTTGTTTTTTTTTTGTATAAAAATGATAAATCTGAAAGAGTGTGTAAAGAATTATGGATACTTAAATTCTAAAAATATTCATTTTTAATAAACGTTGAAAAATTTGTCCAAGTCCATGGTTATATAAAAAGAAAAAAATAGTACACTCGAATATTAAACGTGTACTTCTAACAGAATCTCTAAGTAGCTTTTGCGTATAAGAACTGTGTTGAATATTGTCTTTTTATGACATGAAATGAATGAAATTTAATAACACTAACCTATGCAAGACGTTTTACTTTATTATATACAATAATATATTATTGACTATTATTTATGATGTAATAAAAATGATAAAAAACAAAATCGATATAATAAGGATAACTGCCATTAAAAACATCTGAAAGGATGTGCATACATAATTACTTGGGTTTCCTATAAATGAATATTTTTTGCTTATTGTAAATTTTGTTTAATATTACTTCAATAAACACAGAGACATATTAAATTGTAAATAAAGCTTTTCCGAGAAAAAAATGTTTGAACGTATTGTGTTGTTACTTGGCGCATTGATAGTTTAGCCAAGATGACATCAAGATGCCATTTATATTGAGAAATTAGTTGCTTTTACCCCAACCATTAGAACTATCTTTCTTAAGTCCCCTTCATTTTCCGGTCGAAAATCATCGTACCGTAACCAAACGGCAGTGCGCTCAATACTACCCAGGTCTTGAGAAATCCATTAATTTAGGCTCAGTAAGAGGGAGTTGTCTTGAACGAAAGGATAAAACGTCTCGTCGGAAGAAAAAGCCAAAATGTCTAGGGCTATCTATTAACGAACGGAGACTAGAGGGTTAAAGAGACTTTCAGTATTTAAATTATATTATAATTTGTATTAAAAGGTTTGTGAAACACATACTTTCGGATGAAAGATTCACTTCTGGTGACAGCTGTTTGACGAAAACCTCAGTTAAGATTCACGGACAAAAGTTTTTGAAACTAATTAAAGTTTTTATAAACCATTTAAGGTTACGTGTGTATCATAATACTGTAAATACCTAGAAAGAAAAAAACAACAAAGAAACTAACTCGTTAATACAAAAAGAGTCTTATTACTTCAGAAAAAGTATTACCATAACAAAGCAGAAGATTTTCTGAAATTCAATTGCGATCATTGGCAATCTGTTACTGTCATTTTTTAAATATTCCTTTTCTGTAGTTATACTTTTATTAATTTATACATGATAAAAAAAAATCCATTTTGCCGAATGCGACAACGGTTTAAAATCGAATGAGGGTTGATTTAAAAAAAAGAGAAGGTCCCTCACAGTCGACGGTTATGTAAAAGTATATTGTCAGACGAAAACAGACTTTTTTGCATAATTTATTGAAGAAGACATTCTGAGTAGTCCGCAAACCATATTTGCTTTTTTATTAGGTAAACTAAGAGGCAATCGAAAATAAACAAAAAAAATACTTTGTCGTTCAATACAGCGTTTATTGGAATTTATATTGAAAAATATCGAAGAAAATGACAAAAGCAATGCGGTGATGATAATAATATGTGCACAGTCAATTTAATAACAAGCATGAATATAAAGCTACAACAGTATCAATGACATAATATCTACGGTTCAAAAAGACGAGATAAATGTTATTTGATTTCTTTATTTTCCCCTGAATGTTATTACATGATTTTTGTAGCTGTTTCGTCAAAAGGCATCAATAAAACGTTGACAAAAATACGTGAATTACTGAAATAGTTTTACGTTTACATATTTTTGTTACGAAAATAATATATCCTTTGTTAGTAATACTGAATATATATTTTTTTCAGAATGTTTTGGTTATCAGCCGAAATTCACCGAGCCGATCGGTAACATCACAGTACCAGTAGGACGAGAAGCTATGTTTACATGTTATGTTCACAATTTAGGAGGCTATAGAGTAAGTAACAATTTCAATTACATTTTTATAAATACCACGTAAAAATATTATAACTGCCATCGATGCTTTTCTCTCGCACTTAATGATTTACACTATGTATATGGTTTCGGAATTTAAGTATGATTTCGTTTAAATTAAAAGTTCGCATTACTCGTGCGTGTAGTACTGAAATGATTTTAGGCACTTGTATAATTCAACAGTTCATTAAATATTGTACACAAATCAAGTGTAATCGACAGTGCGTATATAATTCTTAGAGATTTCACAAATTCCATTAATTGACATGTTTAGATTAAAAGTGATAGTTTTTAGATAATGTTGAGCTTAACTAGTTGACATAAGATAAAAATAATTTTCTGCAGAGGTTGAACTTTCAAACATTTTCCATAATTCAGTCCTAAAATGATTTAGTTATTTACCGTGGCGTTGAAAATAATAATGCTAACAAATACTTTATTTAGTTGATGTACTGTAGTTTTTCTTTTTCGTCATTGTGCATAATTGCGTTTAGAATTATAATTATCTCGTCGTGTGGTGGGTGAAATTATTTTTTATACNGTCGTGTGGTGGGTGAAATTATTTTTCATAAAAAAAAGTTTATAATTGATACCTGCGAAGCGTGAAAACAACTTAGATAAACCTATTAAAATATAAACAACGCAAAATAAAATGAACAGATGTTCTTTAATTCGGCGTATTATTTTCAATCTTATTTTACTCGGCGAAAAAAAAAAAAAGGTTTTTGTTTCAAGGAAATTGTTTTCAAAATGATTTTGTTTATATCAATAAGTGTACTGGCGAGTATGCGGACTTGCAAATAAGGGATGCCCTACTACGGTGGGGAGTCAAAGTAACACATGTATAATAACAGTGCAGCGTTGCAGTATAGTCAGTTGGATATATTATTTCCGACCAGGTACATAGTTATTATTATTTTGAACTTGTTTTGTATGGTAAACGATCAGGACGACCGAGGGAGTCGACGAAATTCCTTGAATACCAAAACAGTCACACGTGTGTTTAGNAACTTGTTTTGTATGGTAAACGATCAGGACGACCGAGGGAGTCGACGAAATTCCTTGAATACCAAAACAGTCACACGTGTGTTACAGGCGTACAGAGCGACACATATCATATAAACGGTAAACAAATTATACGAATCCATCTAACGAGGTATTTATGCAACATGACGACTGTAAAAGCATTTTTCGAACGTTTGATTTTTTAAAAAACTTAATAAGTACGTTGAAAATTTGTTTCTATAAAATTATAATAATCATCAAGTAGATAATTTCTAAAAAGAGAGAGAAATCGTACAGTATTATCTTTAAAGGAAAATCTCTGCTCTAGTTTAGTGTTCGTAAAGTTCTTCAAAAGAAGAAGTTCGACAAAGTAAAACAATAATATTTCGTTAAGTACGTTGTAAATATCAAGTATTATGTAAAAGTTATTGTTTAAACTGTTTTAGTGAAACAATGATTAAATTTGTTAACAACTTCCTAAAATATATATAAATTACTTTTATATTATATTTTTTAAGTATTAAGAATATATCGTTTTATATTAAATATTTCATATTCCATTTTATAACTCAATTCATTACATGAAACTGATATAGATTTAAGTGTTATTATGAAAAAAAATATACAATTTAGATAGATATTTGCTATATACTGGATTGAAAACAATTACTTAAAACGAAACAAGTGGAATTGTAAAAAAATATTTTATTACTAATGAACTAGTTAAAGTAGTAAAACTAGACGTATACTGGACACCAAAGAAAAAATATATTATGCTTATTAATATTTTCAAAATTCTCGTGTACTGTCTTATACTTTAATATTATCTCTATTTTTCCAACGATTATAATAATAAAAAAAATAGAAATTGTCAAATGCGTTCAATTATAAATATTGGAGTAAATAAATTAGACCATAGTAAACAAATATTATATTCTATGTTTTACCATTAAAAGCTTATGGTAATGATTTAATATTTGATATTATTGTTTTTCTAGAATTAGTTTAGTTAGGGGAAGTGAATTTTTATTACTATTAGTTAATTTCTTTAGTATTTGCTAAACATTAAAGGTTTATGCCTAAGGTACTAAATATTAGAAAAGCATTTTGTTAAAATGTGTCAGGGGCGCGCACGTCAAAATTCAAATGACCGTACAAATGATAGATTGCGTGTCCGTTATAATTACGACAACTTCAGTGACGTTTATATGATTACATAGCATAAATCTCCATTTATTATTAAGCTATTAACTCGGAAGTAGGCGAAATAATTAAGTACGTTATTTATTAATTCTAAAATTTCCATAATGCTCTACTTAATAACTTATTTGTTTTCTTCTCCGTGGCTTAATTGTTGCATGAAATGTTTTTCCATTATGTAAATATACGTATTCTGCAAAATACAGACAAGTTTTGATGCTTTCCATTGAATCAGTCGTTATTTTAAGTAATTGGACTGTTCAGATCCATATAACGAAGAATTATTAAAAAAAAAAATTATAGCACTTGGAGTAAATACCTACTATGAACATTTTCCGGAAAGATTAGTTTAATAACTAGTAGGTCATGAAGTATGTTAAATTGTTGCAGGTTGGATGGGTAAAAGCAGACACTAAAGCTATTCAAGCTATACATGATCATGTGATTACACACAACGCTCGAGTTTCCGTGTCGCATACTGATGATGCAACATGGAATTTGCTCATAAAAAACGTACAAGAAGAAGATCGAGGTCAATACATGTGCCAAATCAATACTGATCCCATGATAAGTCAAGTAATGTTTATTTCCGATAATTACTTCGCAAAACTCATAATGCTGGTATAAAAAATATAAAATTTAATTCCTTATTGTTCTTTGGTTGGGTTGATACATAGTGATTTATATCTCGCTGTGCCCATTTTGTGACTAAGCAGTAGAAGCTGTGCTATGAAAGTTCAAAAATATAAAAAATCCATGGCGGCGATTTCTTTTAAATTTCTAAGTGCTGCTAAATTAATTTGTGCTTAATTTTTAATCGTTATATTTTTTTTTTTAAAGCTTAGGAAGAACAAAGAATCAGTACTATTTTAATGAACTTAGCTATATTTTCTTTTTATTTCCTTTAATTAAAAATAAATTATTACTTTTTAATTTTGTTTTTCTTTATTAACAGATACATAATCTGTTCCAAATAGATACAATAAGAGTATTAGCTAAAATATAAATAAGACATGAATACTTGACAAGAGACGCCACCATTGATGACACTTTTTAATTTAAAAAAGTTTAAATGCATTTATTTAAAACTAAAACCCAAGCTAACTTTTATTTTAAAAGAATTAATACAACTATCTTGAAATTACTGTTAACATATTCCTAATCTATTATAATTATAGTATAATTAAAATTATATACTTCTTCATTAAAGTTGACATTATCTTAGAAAAGATTATTTTTAGTGGGCTTTAATGATTTACCCAAGTAATTTCAATAATTTGTACCCAAACTGGCATACATTTTTCAATTTACATTATTAGTTAAAGACACATAATCGACCAGATTACTTAACACTTTTGTAATAAATGTGTCATAATTTTAAACTTGATTGTATGCAACATAACAGCATAGTATTAAATCAAAACGTGTTTGAGTTAGAAAAAATTAGTTTATTTTTACTTAAGCAACACAGTTCTAATTGTTTGAACGAACCTCATTAAAACCCCTAAACTGTTTTACACAATATTTATTCCACTTGGCTAATTAATTTTTTTAGCCACAATACAAATATGATAAATCAAATCAAAAGTTATTATCAAATAATACTTATTATTTATTAAAATAATTTGAAATTTATCACACTGAAAGTATTGCCAAAACATAACTAATTTTTTCATTATAAATTCCCTTTTAAATAACTTTAATATAATTATCACATTGGCGGCTATAATACACTTTGGTTTCTGTCTTGCAAATATGAGTATAAGTTGATACATGGTAAATAAAGGAGCGATAGCTTTCTAGTCTACCCTATTTCACCTATGGTGATTTAAATTTAAAGTTATATTAAAAATGTTATTTTAAAACTAATAAAATATTTAACTCAAAATAACTTACCTATGAGAAAAAGAAAGTTAACATTTTAATATTCACACTCTTCAGTGTTATAACTGTTATAGTTTATTGCTTATTTAGGGTTGTTCTATAAATAAGAGATCAGGTTAATTTGTATGAATAACAGAAACAATGGAAAGTCTTTTTACTGCTTATTGAACTACATACATATATGATGTGGTAATCAATTTGTCTTTGATTTTAGATGGGTTATTTAGATGTTGTAATACCCCCTGACATCATTTATGAAGATACATCTGGTGATGTAATGGTGCCTGAAGGTGGTACAGTCAAATTGACGTGTAGAGCTAAAGGATATCCTAAGCCACATGTTCTATGGAGACGAGAAGACGGAAAAGACATAATAATTAAAGATTCAAATAGCATAAAGACAAGAGGTTGGTTGCTAGAAAAATTAAATAATACATTTTTTAGTATATAATACATACTGTTATACAATGACATTATTTTTAAATGTGTTAATTCAAAATATAACATTACATCTCACTTTAAGGCGTTTGAGTACAGACATTTTTTTAGAGGTCAATTATAGGCAATTTTACGGTTTGTATTTGGTGTGCATTGTCGTTGTGTGAGAAGTAAATGATTATTAGAGTATGTGTCTATTATAGGAAGTATTTCCACTGTGTTACAGTCGATAATAAAATAAATTTTGTATACCTGCCTTACTTTTTAATGTGATGTGAATATATTGATTTAATAATGACAATTTTATTACTCATACACACGGCTCATTTTTTCACATATTAATTATTTTTAACCCTGTCCTTTTATAATAACACAGAACAATAGCCAATTTTTGTCTACAATATTTAAGTGAATTTTCTATAAAGTCCGACTTCAGATTTTTTCCGTCATATCTAGTTTTTGAAATAATTACTAATTTTTAATAAAGAAATAAACTATTAGATCAATAAAAAAACTGAAAAATAATTTTTTTTTATGTTCGGAATTGATCCACAGTACCTACGTACAAAGGATTGTGTTACCGACTGAGATAGGTAAGCTTTGATGATGTTAAAAATAATCGTACAAAATTTAGAGCTTATCCTTTAAGTTTAACTGCTTCTGTAGGCCTTTAAATTTGAGTTAGATAGGAGTTTTTCAGAAAACAACAACCGAATTTTCCACTATAACTATTTTTAGATTAAAACAGAAATACATAAAGATCAAATATTCGGAAAATTTGCAATTTTATTTTGTGTCGATATTTGGCAAATTACGATTAATTACTAGACTAAAAATTTAAAAAACCAACTGAATATTAAAATAATTATTTTAAGATTATAACTATAATGTTTAATCATTAAAAAAGCTAATAATCAAATTCATGTAAATATATATATATATACAGTATCAAGTATGTATTTATCTGTAACTATTTTTAGGAAGTCAGTTCTGCTCTGCGTAACTCGATGGGCAATAAATTATCAAATTTAAATAACACACAAATGAGAATTAACGTGCCAAATATGGTGCTGCTGTTTGAAAACTATTAGTTTGGACATATAAAACTACCAGTTTTTATTTCATCAGTACGATAACTATACTGATTAAATAAGAATTTTAATAACAACTTTGAATTCAGCATCATGCACTTAAGTATTGGTGTTAGTCCATTTGTTTGAAATTGTGTTAACTTAAACACGAAATTTTAATCTGATAAAAATGAAAATTTTCAAAAATGTAACTAGTACATATGGGTTAAAGGAATGTTTTCAGAGTTCTTATCGCATCAATTGTTCTGTCGTACTGATAGAACAAGAATTAGTAGTTTTTCACAAAAAAACAGTCAAAAACGATAAACCTCTTTAGTTAATGTATTTTTTTTAATTTTAGAGATACTTACTTGCTTACTTTGCTTATTATTTGGGCTTATTAAATTAAAAATCAATACAAATAATAATAAAAGCTTACAGTTTATTTTTTAAATTATATGAATTTATAAAGTTCGTTATTGAAAACGTTCTTGTCAAAAGTATTTTGTCAGATTCTGATAGACTCTAAGCATAGTAGTTGCATTGCCATGTTTTGTGAATCCCACTACTGAAAAACTAAGTTCAACAATTCGAAGCTCTTTGGTTTGAAAAAATAATCATCAATTTTTTTTAAGCCTAGTTTTAAACTTTGAGTTTGCAAAAGTTTCACACTTACCCCTCTTCGATCCATTCAATTTCTGTTTTACTCTAAGTTGAAATGAAATGCATTTAAACAAAAAAAAAAAAATCCAAGGAGACTGAAAACTATTTATTATATATTTTTTTATTATGAGTGTAGTGGCACTGGTTTTAATATTCATTTTTAGTTGATATATAAAGTAATTAACAAACTTCTTGGCAAACTAGTCAAAATTATATTAATGTTATCTAATCAATAACTCATTAATTATTGAAATTTTATAAAATGTCTGGAAATAATTAAATTAAAAATAAAGTTTTTTTTTTAAATAGCTTATTTTTCTTAAATAGGTTAATTTGGTAATTTTGGATTTTCAGATGGTTAAATTAAAACTATACGTAAAAACTCAAATTATTGATAATTATTAATTTAAAAAATTTACTTATATAGTGTTTATTCAAACTTCAAAACCACACAATAATCAATTATAAGTAATTGGAACCGCAAACAATTTATTTGGGGTTTACAGTTATTATTGTTTTGCTACTAATGAACATTCTTTCACACTATTAATGGTTGAAGTTAGTGTTAATGTTAATGATTAAAAGTTAGTATCATTTGTCTTACTGTTATACAATAGAAAATGAGGAAATTAAAATATGTTAAGTCGTTATAAACTTATACGTTATTTCATTACATTTTATTATACATCCGAACTTAATTGTTATACTTGTGTTATAATTCTTAAAAGTTATTTAGAGTAATAAAAGTAAAAACAAATAATGAACTTATTACTTCACTTTGATTCATGTAATTATTGAGTGAATAGAATTCAACAATAAGAGAAGAGAGTAGCATGAAAATATCTAATAATTCAATAAGATTTATATAAAACAGATATTTTAGTTATACTAATATAACTGTCGAACAAGAAGGATATCTGATTGGTTATTCTGAAAAAATAAAAATTCTTTCTATTAGTAGAGGCATTTGAAACTTTATTTTATAAGTTTGATGGAACTTATTTTAGATTTGACTTCGTTTAGCTGAATTATTATAAAGGAAATTCGATGCACAGTTTATAAAAATATTTTTATTAAAATTTGCAAAATACAAGCAAAAGCTATTTTGTCGTATTTATGGAAAAACATTTATATTTACTATGATAACTGATAATTCATTGTTTATAGTAAAAATATTTACTTTTTGAGTGAAAATATTCATTAAAAAGATACTTGTCAAATTTACATTGCTTTCTGAATCGTTTCATTATAGTATAAAACTTAAACAATAGTGGTGTTATTCAGGACTTGAAATCAATATTCAATTTCGTTTATCGATATTCCAAAGAATTCCATTATGGGACCAACTATTTTTTGTATATATCAAAAAATATTTGATCAATTAATCAGACCACAGGAGAAAACTAATATTTCAATTTCTTATTAGTGCAGTCCATTTTCGATTATATTTGGACAGACTGTTACATTTTTACCTTTACTAAATAAAAAATTTAAGTAATTTCCTACAAAAAAATTTTCTCAACGACTTAAAAACTAAATAGCTCAGAGTTGACGCAATCAGGTCAAACGAATATTCATATCTTTCTTAGATGATATAGAAATGAAAATAGATGACTAAAATTTTTCATTTTTTTTTTTTATCCGACATAATGTACTAAAACGCGCATAAATGTTTTATTGTTAATAATTATAAGCAAGAGCCTTTAAATGACTGCAACGTGCTTTCCTGTTAGCGTCCTAATAATTAGCAATGTCGATCCTAAATGGGGCTATACTGGCTCTGTATAATTTATACTTCCCTAGAAGGACAGTTAGCGGTTTCGTGACCAATTAAATGAAAACTTTCAATTAACAACGACAACAAGTGTTTTGTCCTACATAAATATTATGTATAACATGGTAACGGTAGCAAGCGTTTATATAACTCCGTTAATAATACTAATAATTATAATGATCACAATAATAGCGATAAGTTATTAAGTTAATGTATAAGAATCAGTTACAACGAGAGTGGTAAAATAACGACTGACTTCGGCGTGTTTTTAATTAATTCAAATAATGAAAAATAATTCTACTATAAATTATAATAGATATTTTTTATCATATTTATCTTACTTAAAAATGTAAAAAAAAAGGGTTCATTAATTACTGATAATCCTGAATATAAAATATTGTTATAATCTAATGATTAATAATAAATAAAATGACAGTAAATTTTATACTGATGACATTACAGTAGGATACTAATTTCATGGTATCTGGAAACCTATTCACTTTACATTTTATTTCGATATAATTTATCTTTTGAAAATTGATATACAATTTATTTCAATATTATTTAAATTTTGAAATTGATATTCAATTTATTTCGATTTTAATAACAATTTTACAAATTGATTTTCTTATTTTTCGAATTTTATTTCAAATTTAATTTTAAGTTCGATTTTTATAAAGCTCTGGTTTTTGTTTCTGAATTAATATTTGCTTTTAAAATAGTTTTAATAGAAATAAAATTAAAAAATATTTAATTTTAGATAAAATATGTATTATTACAAATTAATTAATTTTATGTAAGATAATATGAATTTTTACAGTGGTTTATTAATCAATAACTTAGTATCTTAAAAGTATGAATGTGTTTTCTGAGCAGTATAAGAAGCTTAATTATAACTCAAATAAAACAATTATTCTGTGCGTTCTAAGCAACGATGTGCATCGAGTTGGGGTAATTTTAACGAGTTTAAACAATTCATCAACAAACTTCCTTTTAAGAAAAATTTCGTACTATTATTTATGTACCTAGTATAGATCATAAATTATTAATTAATTCTATAACTTTAAAAATAAATTGACTTTTCAAAGTTATTTATATTTGAATTTTAACGAAACTAAGATATTTTATATCATACAGCTATGTATTTTGCGCTGTTCAATAGATTTAAATAAATATGTTATTAAGTGATTCATTGAGCTTGCGCCATTTACATAAATCTTTGTTTAAAAATCATGTAAGATAAGTTTCTTTAAATTGTGCTGTAAAAATTACTAATCATTTACTTGTTTGATAGTATTCGTATTGGTTTCAAAGAAAAAAAATGAACATTGCTCTCCTTTTTCCAATGTTGAGTTTTATTTGTACTGTAAAATAAAAATAACTTAACAGTAAATCCTCTTTTTGTTCAAAGCATGTATACAGGTGTGCTGGGTCGGTAGTAGAGAGAAAAAAAGGAGAGAGAGATTTTGAAATCCGATTTGTTTCGGCTGACGCGAAATGACTCAACGCAATCACCTCCCGACTCTGTCAAATGATAAAGAGAGAAGAATTTAAAACACGATACATCAAAGAAAAAATACAGATATAGACAAACGGTATACATGAAGATCCGTGTTTTTAGTTTGTTCTCGTGTGGAGTGCGAAGTAGCTTTTGAATCGAAAATAAATTGGTAACGTTTGTGATTTCGCCGAAGCTTTGAGACATTGACTTTTGAATCTTTGATGTCATGATGTCGCAGTAGTGTCATTGTCATTTTTTCAAATATGTGCGGCAAATCATATCTGTGTTAGGTAAAAATGTAAGAAGTGTG
The DNA here is from genome assembly GCF_025091365.1 of Daktulosphaira vitifoliae. NCBI lineage: Eukaryota > Metazoa > Arthropoda > Insecta > Hemiptera > Phylloxeridae > Daktulosphaira > Daktulosphaira vitifoliae. The sequence goes on along the minus strand of NW_026099572.1, from coordinate 32,140,170 downwards.
AGTAAATTTTGATTTTAATGTTGCTGTGTATTATTATAGAAGATATGTCTCACATTTGCCTAATAAAATACTAAATTATTGTTTTGTGCTAGGATTGGCTATTTTAATATGAGTGTTTATAACTTAAATAATATTAATTCAAAAAATAAGGTTGTTGATGTATGTATTTACATTCATGCATATTAATGTAGTATAAAAATTCGAGTCATGATAAAAAGGTTTGTATTTAAAAAATAAATCATACAACCAAAGCAAATAATTTATTAATTAAACGTTGATTGAGGTTTATGATATATTATTGGAGAGTTTGTACCAAAAACACTTAATAATAACTCCTTTATATGATTATTAGATTTTAGTATTTGATTAAATAGTTCTTAATACATTTATATTCTTATTGCGTTTATGTACGATTTAAGATGATTTGTTTTATAATTAATTTCGATTAAAATCAATTTTATCATACAAATCTGTTTCAGTGATAACACATCAAGGAGAGTTATTGAAGTTGATTAAAGTTAGTAGGTCTGAAATGGGCGCTTATCTCTGTATAGGATCAAACGGCGTACCACCTTCAGTTAGTAAACGTATCACTGTTAGTGTTCATTGTAAGTATAAAATAACTATCAAAGAATTCATTAAGTATATATCTTGAGGAAGTCAATTAAATGATATTTAATTATTAATGACTATAAAAAATATATCTTTTTAGCATTTATAGAAAGCACCTTTTAAAATTGCATGTCTTTATATTTAGACTCATAAAAGTTCAGTTAATTAATTCTATTAAACTTATCTTATTTTGCAAAACTACTTCCTACACTACATTTAAAAATTAGTCTCTTTTCAAAACCTTTTATTCCAAGTTATTGATTTCAAATTTTAGTTGGTATTGAAATATTTTATTTTCATTAGTATTTACGGTTTGAACTAAATACGTGGAACTGCTCTAAGACTCGATTTGATTTATAATTTATAAAAATATTTTTCTTTAAAAATTGTTTGTATTATTTCCTTTAATATATTTATTCATCGGAATATGAACACTAAAGTCATTTTTAATTTGATGTTACGTGGTTTTAATCTAAATAAAACATATTTCATTACTTGTACCTATAGTTCAATATATTTATGAATATAATATCTCAAAAGCTTTAAAAGTCATATTATTGATTAATAAGATTAAAACAATTATATAACATCAATCATAATTATAATTATCATGTATAAAATGGAATTCACAAAAAATGTAGATGACTTGTGTAGGTTGCAATTTTTAATTTTAGTAGTATGTATCCGACTCATTATTGTTAGAATTTACTTTTTTTAAAACAAAACATTGTACACTATTATGTTCTCTCTGGAATATTTTACGAATTTTTTATTCCACAGCAGTGTATCATCAGGTGTTTGATTTTGTAAACATCTTATTAGAGGCAAAAGGCAAATTTATGCATGTTATCTATCTATTACACTACCGCTATAGCCACCACAGCATTATGAATGATCTTGGTCTTGAACCCTTCTTTTCCGTATATACGCATGCTCAAATATTTCATCTACGTTTATTTACCCCTCTCATGCATTACATCGCGGAACGGGCTAACACGTCGGTTGTGGTANAATATTTTACGAATTTTTTATTCCACAGCAGTGTATCATCAGGTGTTTGATTTTGTAAACATCTTATTAGAGGCAAAAGGCAAATTTATGCATGTTATCTATCTATTACACTACCGCTATAGCCACCACAGCATTATGAATGATCTTGGTCTTGAACCCTTCTTTTCCGTATATACGCATGCTCAAATATTTCATCTACGTTTATTTACCCCTCTCATGCATTACATCGCGGAACGGGCTAACACGTCGGTTGTGGTAAAGGGTTTTAGGTAGAAATTGATAAATTACGACACGCCAAGCCATAGACGCCACTTCGGTAAAGTCTTAAGTCTTCGTGTGTATCCTCACTCTGAAACTCGTCTTCATTCGCACAAACTTTACCCTTAAAATGTCTCCCTTTCCTCGTCTCTTATTATTTTGAATCACTCCCTTCGTTTTGTGCATTTTGTTAAGATTACATTAATAATAATTAAATGGCTATACAGCTTCTTCGAATTTCTATATTACATACCTAGAAGCCGACCCCAAGTAGTTGGGATTAAGGCGAGAAAAAAGAAGACATACCTATATTTTTAAGGAATTACCTGGACAAAAGTACTCTAGTTGATAGCTCAGTCATGTTCTCAACAAACAAGGAGCAATATTTTTACACAGGTCTTCAACTAGTTTTGTGTGTGATTCACTTTTAATTAATACTGATGAAAACATCAGAAATTAATGTAATTTAAGACATTATTTTTTGTTCGATTTTAACGTTGTTAAAAAAAAATGGCTCTTTAAAGTACGCACAAACTAGTATCAAATATTATAAAATCAATACACAGTTGTTAAAATTATTAAATATTTTTTAGTTCAAATTAAAAAAAATTATTTATTAATCCCCGTCGTATACCTTTATAGTAACGAAAAAGTAAAATTTTCATTCAAATGTTTCATTTCAAATTCATACAAATGTATTCTATACACATAATTATGCAAAGACTTCTATGTATAGTTTAGTAATATTCTTTAGTATACTCAATGGTAATAGTAAGTACATCGCATAACTTTTAAATATTCTTAAAAGCCTATCATTCACGATAATATTATACATGAATTAATGAATTAATTGATTAGTTAATCAATTTTATAAATATTGAATACATATTTCAACTATACTCCGTTGCTCTACGAAATTTACTGCTCAAAGAATATAACACGTGAATATATTGATGGTACCACTAAAGTTTAGGCAGTAATTCGTTAGATGTTTAAAACTTTATCATGTATTACTGCAAGATAAATTAAGTAAAAAACAGTCAAGCAAAATGTTACTAACAAACGTGCGCATTATTTGCTACTTAAACTAAACTCATGTCTGTAAAAAGGAATAAGATGTCGTATGTCTGATTTATTTATAGAGCGAGTTTTATTATTTCTATAAATCTTTCTTTCTTAAAACTTTTACGATAATATCAAATGATAATTGAATCAGAAGCCTACAATATTATGTCAAAAAATAATTCTTTAATGAAAATTATGGAAATATAATATGATAATTTGTCATATAAATTTTCATTATGTATTTACAAATACTTATATATATATATATATATATTACAAATTAATGTTTGTTGACTTCTCAAGAAGTATACAGAATTTCAATAAACAAAAGTATGCAAAATTCATTATAATAGATTTTTTTAAAAATTATTTTCTTATTTTTTACAGTTCATCCAGTGATTTCTGCTCCGAGTCAACTTGTTGGTGCACCAAAAGGTACTGAAGTTAAACTAGAATGTAATGTCGAAGCATTTCCAAAATCTATCAATTATTGGGTCAGAGAGAGCGGTAAGTTGATTTTAAGCTAATAACTTTTTATTTAAATTGTAACAATAACATTTATTGTATAAATATATTTTCAAAACATGTAGAATTGAAAGGTTCATTAATTAATATATAATGGAGAATACAAACACATGTATTTACAATCACATATTGATGATTCTTTGAGTGATAAGTTTGTACTTATCACATATAACATACTTATAACATATACTTTGATAGGTAAATATAATATGGAAAAATTATATAATGGAGAATACAAACACATGTATTTACAATCACATATTAATGATTCTTTGAGTGATAAGTTTGTGAATATTAATTAGTCGGTTTTTGGAATCCAAGATATTACATATACTTTGATAGGTAAATATAATATGGAAAAAGAAAAATTATCTGCAAAATGTATGGTCAATTAATTATAAAATCATTAAATAAATAAATTTTAATTTATGTAAGAAATTCAAATACAAAATAATTTAATCGTTATAAATAACCAGTTTTTTATTTCTATGATTTTAATCTTAAATAATTGTTATTTTTAAATGTTCAGCAAAAATTGGCTATTAAAATGAATTTTTTTAAATTAACAATTTAGAGATAATAAGATTAAAATAGCTTTTCTGAAATAAACATAATAATTTTTAATAAAAAAAGAAAAAAAACAATTTATGTTTCAAAATGTTTTGTTTGTTTGTTTTAAAAATATTTTTCGGTGAGGGTATCTAAAATGGTAAGATAAATCGTCCGATTTCTGTCTTTAAATAATAAGAAGTTATAATGGTTTTTTCTCTAATGATCCACCCGCATTATGATTTATTTATTTATTTTTTTGTGAAGAAACACTCCTCTTTTTATCATTTCCATCAGAATGCAAATGAGATTTAAAACAAAAAATAATGCTAAAATATTAAATAAATTTATAGAAATCACAGTTTAAAAAATATCTGACATACTTTTAATAAAAGAAATTCACTGAAATTTTACATTTTTCATTACAAAAATCATTTTTTGTAATTACGATCTATTACACTAATTTAATTTTATATACTAATATAACTTAAACTCTGCTTGTAAATTCTATTTCGAATACATATTAATCTTATTTATTATAGACTTGTTTTTTAATGGCATAAAATCAAAAAATCATTTTTTGTTTTCTATTAGCTCAAAAACAAATAGTCTTTTTACTACCCACGAGCAATTACGTAGATTCTATTTTAAAAGTTATAATTGTATGAAAAAATCGCGATAATTTGAAAACCTGAAATTCAATCAATCTATTAAATAACTTTAACTAAATTTAAAATTGCATCGAAAGTTTTTTTTATCAAATTTTATTTAATATAAACATATGACTTATAAAACATATTGTCTAAGATACTTGGTTGTCAAAATTAAATTACTTTGGATAAAAGACGTTTGAAGATTCTAAAAGAAATGTTTATTTATGTTATCGATGTAGACTGAAAAGATTCCCGGAGAAAAACTTTGAATACAAAAAAAGTTTATATTGATATTAAATACTTATTATTTGGTCAAAAAATTGTATGAGGAACTGTTGATGACAGCTTCTTGGCTAAAAACCAGTACTCCACTCTCCTTACCCTTCATTTATGGTTTTGCCAAAATAACCGCAGTTATGTTTTTAATCGACCTCGCATCACCCTCAGAATATTAAGCGACTAGTCGGTCTCGTTATTTAATTATTATTGAAGCCAAGAATATTTTTCATTATTAAACTTGTCTCTCTATATTCTCATGTATAAATAAATTAAATTAAAGACAGTATTGTTTTTGGTTTTTTGAGAAACCTTAGGCATTCTATTATAATATTAAAGACATTTTTAATTAGATATCAACAATGGTCGCCTACTAGCACCTTTTATAAATCATCTTTAAAATCAACACTTTCAGTCTTTACTCTTATTTCACTAAAAAAGAGTTCCTTTTAATTATTAACTGAGGTATAATTTCTTTAGACATAGGTATTTTTTTGGCTAATTTTAAATTATGATCTAACTTATTTCAGCGATGAAATATACAGAATGATTCAATACTTTCTTTTTTTGGCTTTGTTTTTCTAGTATTTTGTTTAAATTTATTAATTGTTAAATATTTTTCAGGTTTACCCATTGTTTTTTATAAGGGGAAAACTTTATTACTTTTAAATAATAACATATTTATTTTGCTAACGTAAGTTTTGAAAATGACTAGTTTATAACGACTCTTAATCAAATATTTTTGAAGTTATGAATATTTTTTATATCTATTATAGGAGGATGAGCAGTGTAATACATAGCGATAAAAATAATATAACCCAAAAGTCGCCTGCACTTTATATTTAAAAATGTTAATAACTTCTGAAATACTAGTCTAAAATTTGTTATCGACCGGCCATTTTTTTAATTTTATCATTTGCTAACATTTAAGCTAGACACATATGTATGTTACTACTTAAAAAAATTAAATTGATATTCTAATGGGTAAAGTTAATGGGTAATTTTTTATGAATTTTGTTAAATGTATAAATTTTTATTTTGAATTTACATTTAATATGATAGCAACATATATAAGGATCAGTACGTTTAATCTAAAATATAATTACTGTAAGAGTAAAAATGATTTTACCCCACTTCACTCTAAAAGATAAGGAATGAACCTAAAAATATTTAAAAAATTACTTATAAAAATATAAAAAAGACAAAATAAAAAAAAAAATTCACAAAATTATAACAATTTTAAGATATCTAATGTTCAATGATAAAGCAGTCACTTTGTAAAACATATCAAAAGGATTATAATGGTAATACTATAGTTATTTGTTTGTATCATACTTGTAAAATATTCAATTAACATTTTTCTGTTATTTGTTTTGTTGTACCATCAAAATAAAATAATTACATTTATTTACTCATTTTTTTTATGTTCTTGCAAATATCTATTATTTCGATCTAAATTCAAATATAAATTCTCTAATAGGAGCATTAAAGTAATAAGTACTCAAACATGGGGGTTAATCATTTCTTGTTCTGTGCTAATATGTACCTAATAATACAATATTGAAAATCTCTTTAAATTGGCATAAAGCCATACTATACATAAGCCTAGTGGATTTTCCTCGCACATGACATTATTAATACGTATTCATTGTATTGTTCACAATTCCAAAAAACGATATAGTTCTCTAAAGGTCTTGAAAATTTCAATATCCTATTTTCAATACATTGCATTCCTTTATAACAAATTTAAAAGTGTATCACTATAAAAAAATTGTCTTAAGCTTGTTAAGTTTTGTAATCAATTACACCCAAAGAAAAACCTCAATCAAAATTGAAAGAGAAATTTTATCAAGGGTTTATGATAATGTTTTATTAATACGAACAAAATAACTATTCTTATAAATAATTATTGTTCAAGACAAGAAAAAAAAATATCATATTGATAAATATATCATTGATTCAATAGTAATGATATATTTATCAAATTGAACAATGAATTTATTATATAGATCGAGGTTTTTCTCTGGGTGTAACTTTATGCTATTAAAAAACAATATCAGTATTATGCAGTTAAATGTATTCTTAAACTTAGAAAATGTTATAATAATTTCTTAAATAAATGGAACGTAATGAATAGTGTTTAGTCAATAAATAATTTCATCATAAGATAAATAATAATCACTTGGCTGTAAATCATATCAAGTTATAATTATTTTCCAAAACAAACTGTGCAGTGTAATAGTGTAATATACCTTTGTTTTATGGGTTCAACAGGTTTATTTATACATCTATGATTTGAATTTGTTTGCTGTCATTTCGTTCCACTGTATTATATGCCACATTTATTACAGTATAGAGGGAAAAATACACAGCGTAAACAACTTTAAGGACGTGATGATTTCCATTCTATTCGAAATCCCTTCTCTACTCTTGTAAAGAGGGTAGATCGTGTAATCCTAGTAAACAGAAAAAAAGTCTTTGACTTAGCAATGACAAGACTTACGACTTACGGGATAATATTCCCTTGGGGTGGTGTAGTTTGGCTTTTTACATCTAGATTTTATAATAATATGGCATAACATAGTGTTGTATATAAGAACAATGTAATAACTAATAGCTGTATATATCAAACGTTTTTATTTAATGGTTTGCAAATAGTGAAAAGTAATTATTCAAACAAATTATCAATGTTTATTATTTAGAAATAACAAAAAATTGTATAATTAAATTGTTTTTTTCAAATGATTTTTCAGTTGTTTATTATTAATATTCATAGATTTCATTATAACATTGTTATAGTCAATATATACAAAGTCGCTATAGATGATGATCGTATCAATATAATTTCAAAAAAAACCATTTTATTTTTTTAAGGTGATATGGTAATCACTAGTGATAAATACCAAACAACTAATACTATTAAGTCAACATTTGAAGATCAGATGGTGCTCACTATTAGATTTGTTGAAAAATCAGATTTAGGATCCTATAGATGTATAGCAAAGAATTCTCTCGGCGAAGTTGAAAGTAGCATCAGGTTGTACGGTAAGTGATGCATAGTTAAATATTTTGAATAGCTAATGGAGTATGGAATAAAAATTATCATGTATATTATAATCCTAAAAAAAAATATACAAAAATTAGAATTAAATTTCTAATCATTTTAAGTAATATTAAAAGTATAAGAATTTTTTGTAATTTTTATAAAACATTGGTTAGACAAATAATGTGATTTATAATGTATCCTATTATAAAAAAAACCTAGCACATAGGGGACGTGCCATAGTTGGGTCCAGTATAGTTATGATATCTGACAGTGATTAAAATCACTATCATGAAAAAAATTAACTTGGATGTCCGTTTTCACCATGAAACAAAATATAGTCCAAATTTTTTTTTTCCATAATGAAGTATATTACATATGCTTTAATTTAAGATATATATATAAATGTGTCAGACTTTCTTGAACACTTTCAAAAATTAGGTTGAAAAAGTTCTACTTTCTATATGCATTTTTTTGTTTTGAATCCCCCTGTATATAGGTAAATGTTCAGATTCAAAAAAAAAAAATTAGTCAAATAAAAGTTGTATATAAATACTACTTCTCATGAAAAAATTGTATTGATCTATACAATGGTAACAGACACACAAAAAAAAAAACATACTATCATAATAAAACTAATACCTTCTCATCTTCACATCGAAGCTAAAATTATACAGAATAATTGATCATAATTATGAACAGTGAAATAAGACATTTTTAAAAGTTATCAACATCGCAGAATTAAATTCTGCTAAAGCGTTTGTAACATCCTGTTATTAAAAAACTCTAGATTAATATCTATTATAATTTATTTTACTATTGCCATATAACTTATAAGTTAATAATAAAATAAATTACTCATCTCTTAAACAGTCAATTAACAGTATGATAATGAAATTGCGTGGGGTTTTAAGTCTCAATAAAGCTGTTTGGTAATTGACAAATAAAATTTACCTGTTATAGAAATTCCAGGGCCCAAAGAGAATAATGATGACTATGATGAAGATATAAATATTGTAAATGAGTATGAAATATTTCACGAAGTCCATCACAATGAAATTGACGGTGATCGAAATCGGACTAAACACAAACACCAAACTAACGGTGACTCATCGGTGTTGCCCAGTCCAAGTGTATCTATCCGTCCAATGCCACCATTTTATTGGACTTTGAAGTACCTCTGACATACAATTTTCGACTGGTAGGAAAATTCAATGAAGTCTTTATCCACACTTACCAGTTAAATGCAAAAATAATACCGGTTCCTTTATTAGTGGTGATAATGTTGTTGACTTTACAAAAAAGGTGAATTTTGTGTAACATACATTTGAATGCGCGAAATCTTCAAAATTTGATGATAATAATAGTTAAAAATAATTTTATAAAAAAAATAATCTTTACCATGTTAAATTTTGTTATAAGCATAAAACATTGATGTTCGTTTTGTAAATAAAGTAATTGATTTTGAATTATTACTTTTTTTTACCACCAACATGTTACATATATTTTTCATTATTGATGGTTTCTATTTATATTTGAGTATTTAAATTACACGTAATTGTGTCATCAAACTCATTTGTTAAGTCACATTATGAAATAATCCAAGAATATTGTCGAAGTAACAATTGTACAATTTTAAAAGGTCCTGTATATAATTATAGTGACTAAAAATTTGTTTATTCAACAACGATGTTTGTAAATGATATTGTTTAAAATTATATTGTTAATTAAGCATCTCAATAATAGTTATATTCTAATATATCTTACTCGCAAGTATTTAAATGAAAATTAAACGCAATATTTTTCTTAGTATCTGTTGAATAATTTATGGAAATTTAATAGTCGATTATTTTGTTGAATTTAATATTTGTAAATGTCCCTTATATATTACTTTGTATTCATTTAGTTGTCTAACTTTTCAATCATTTAAATAATAATTAGAAAAAAACAAAACGCATTTTTATTTTAAGCGTACAAGAACTATGTAATAACGTTTAAATTTAAAAAATATGTAAGAACTTTTATTCACTTCCTATATGCTTTAAATCAGAATAAAAATCATGTTATATTTTTATCAAATAAAAATAAAGATTCTGTGTTTTAGAATAACTATGTTTTGTATCAACCATATAAAATAGTTACTATACTAATATATATAGAGTGTTCAATATGTAAGAAAACGGGTATCTATTGTTCTCATTGTTTGTAACAATTGACCTGTTTCTTTACTTACTGAACACTCTGTGTATTGTAAACTAGAAACATAGTCAATATCATGTATCAATGCCATACTACATATTTATTTTTAAATATATGAATATTTATAAATTTTAAAAGTAAATGGAAGTATTATTGTGACTTATAATAAATTGTATAATAAAATTTTAATAATAATTTTTAAATAGTCTTTTAATTTTATCGCCTTCTCGAATCCAAATTCAATTGTACCTTACTATTCATAATCTTTGATGTTTTTATTCATAAATAAGACATCAATCTTACTTATGAATAGAGCCATATATTTATACATGTATAATATATGAACAGGTACATTTATTTATCAATAAAAAGATGAGCTCTATGCTGACATTTAAAAACTAGCAAATGTATATGGTAAATATTATGAAAATCATATTATAAGAATTTAGATGGCAGCTAATTTAATTACTAAGAACTCATATGAATCAACGATGTTATTGAATATTATTATTGGCACCATATTATTGAATAATGTTGGCAAAACGTTCAACACTTCACTTGACGTTAAATAGGTCTATGTTGGTGACCACTTAAAAGTCACTGATAGACCTTAAACATGATCTCATACGTAATTCTTTCCGACACAACTGTAATTGTATTTAAATTTTTTTGTGTTGGTATGTTTTATGTATTATGATGTAACCATGTAATGAGTTGCACTTGTCGCATAAAAAGCTATCGATATGGTACAGTTACGCGACTTAACGGCTCTTAGGAATTGTAACCTAGTTATGCACAAATGATGTGTGATAACATTGCAACTTCCTCCACTGGTGGGTACTCTATGAGGATACCTACACATGACGATGTGATTACATACATTTGACCATACGATACTAGATAATGATGATTGTTACAAAACTCTGGTAATATGTTAAATGTAAATTGTAAAACTCTCGTTACTTCTTACTATATGAATTCCTGGTACGAAATTTTAATTATGGAAAATCTATTAACGAGGAACGGGAGCACAATTGGGAATTGTATTAAAACATAATTTACACAAAGACGTGTCTAAAGGAGGAAGTAATTGTCGTACACATCAAGCGATAATGATAAGTGTTTTAAGATACAATTTAGAAGGGGTAATAACAATTTTTCTTCAATAGGACGGCCAATAAAAAAACTCTAAGCGCACCACTTCTGGTAATACATATTTTAAATGCTAGACATTTATTGAACCGAATTTTCAAGAGCCGCAGCAATGCTAATTTTGTTTGAAGGGATATTAACACTGCATTAGGTCCTAATTTTCTTAGAGTCGCCTATTTTAATTACTTATTAGGTTTGAAAAATTCGCTCACATAATGGTCTTGCTATTATAATAGCATGAAGTATACTTCATGTCAGTCTAGTTCCTTTTCTTCATGCTGAAAATGCTGGGGGAGCTAAAAATAAGTTATGTTCATTTTCCGGTTTGTCATATAATCAAAGTTTTGATTATCAAAATTATTTGTTTATTGTGAATTACTGATGAAAAAATGAGAAAAAGGTATTTCACAAAAATGTTGTAAATCAGAACTGGAGATATTTATTTTTGACTGGGGTTATCGATTTAGAGCTAGCAAATCTTAATTAAATACATTATAAATTATTGCATTTTTTTAATGCAATGCTACCATTTAAAAAAAAAATGTATTTTTAATAAATTTACTAATACGCATTATTAACACAAAATTATAATACATAGTTTGAATATTGTAGGTTTCTGCAAACCAATAAAATTAGTATTGCTATACACAGTATCATTTAATTGAGTCAACCACGCCGTTGCTAAGTCTTAATATACGCTTTATATGGTACTTAATCACTCTCCCCATTTCTTCCCTTGCAAACAAATGTTCATATGCGCAGCTAGATAAATTGGAGTTATCGTTGGCGTTATTTAACACCAGATGATTCTATAGACTTGTATGATATTCTTGGATATGTTCACAATATTATCAATTTGATAGATTAGTTTTCCTATTAATTAAATACCATTAAAATAGGTTCTTAACATTTTTCAAACCGAGACCATTTTTAATAAACTAAAATGATCACAAAAACTACACAATATTTTGTAATATTTATCACTACTACTAGAATGAGCTAACTATAAAGAAATTAATTTAATTATATAAATTATACGTGGCTTCGATTAAGAACACGCCATTCATTGTTCAATAGTCATATTGCGTCGTAGGAAATCAAAATCATATTTTGCAGGCACAGGTGTACTTTTTAAAAAACAAGTGTTCCAAAGTCAATTTGAAATAAATAGGGATAAATTTGTGATCTTAACACATATATAGTTCCTGAATACAATAGCGTTTTAATTTAATGAGACGAATTACATATAAGCTGCAAAGGCGTTTTGTGTTTTCGGCGGAATTGTATTTTTTATATTTAAATAAACTTTTCAATTTAGTTTACTTTGCAGAAGATTTATGCATTTTTTATTCGTAATGACAGATATGTGCTGAATTTCGTTTAACAGTTCCTATGCTCGTGAATCATGTTCGGCATGAAATGAAAAATAACAATGCATATCAGTTGGCCCATGCCGTTTAACGCTCTTCCACTTAAATTCAATCAGCTTAATGTCGCAAAGGATTTACTAAAAACTCAAAGGAATTTTTAATAAAACAAAACTGGCATTTATTGTACAGATAATAGACTGTAAAAAACAAACGAAAAGCAATAGAATCCGCCAACGAATTATATACAATTTTATGGGTTTCAATTGGCTTATACTATTATAGATTAGTAATAGGGTGTCTTATGGGCGCCAGTACAGTATTTGTGTTTAGAGAGTACAAAAATGTTTTTATTTTCCATCAAAGCATTCGATTCGATAATTCGAGTATAATCTTGGCGAAAGCAAACTTTACTTATATTTTACACTGTATGTACGTGATTCCCATACAAACGGTTACTATTTGACAAACACTTTGGATACACTTCTATAATATTACTTTAACAATATTCTATTTTTCCAAAAAGCTAGTATGATTTTTCGAAACACGAAAAACCACTGCAAACGCATAATGTTAGGTATGAAAATGAAAGTTTTAACAAGCATTTCAAACTCTATTATATTATATTTTGCCTAATATAGTTTAGTTTCAAAATGAAAGCATCGCAATTTTATTTTTATCATCTTATAAACAATTTCTTTAAAAAAAGAAATAATTCAAGCATTACTAATTTTTAACTGTAACGTTAAGTTATAATTATGAAACGAGTATTCGTTTTCAATTGAAAATATTATTTTGAATATAAGCGTAATTTAAAGATAATTCTATATATATTTTTTTTTTTTCTGAACGACAAGATGATAATATAGACGCTTGATATTATATTTGTGGAATACTTTTACCTTGTTTTTATATATAAAAAAAAAAATGAACACTTTTTGTTATAGTAATAAGTACATATTTAATTCTGAATCTGTATCGTATTTGGTAGTAAACTATTTGCTAGGAATATAATTTCACTAAAATTTTTGCACAACGNTACATATTGAATTCTGAATCTGTATCGTATTTGGTAGTAAACTATTTGCTAGGAGTATAATTTCATTAAAATTTTTGCACAACGTCGCTCGGAGATTAGTAAGTCAATTTTTATAAATCCACCACATTTTTTATGTGCATAAAATTGATTTTTTTTCGAGATATGTCTTATTTGACCCCATCGACTATAGTTGACTTAAAGAACCCAACCTTAAGACATAAAAAAAAAATCAACTCGTTAAAAGTTCAATTTAATAATTCAATTTAAAATACGAGTTAGACTAAGAAAATCTCTTAAAAATATTACAATATTGAAGTAAAATATTCATTATATTGAAACCATATTGAATGGAGTTAAAATGAATTATAAATATTAAATGTTTGAATTGGACGTTAGTACAATAATAAGTTACTGTCATACTGAATACGTTGTCTTTGATGGCAATAAAAATAATCCAACAAAAAAATTTAATTTTTAAGACAATTATTTGTAATAAAAGTTGAATCTAGATTTTATAATCTGTTTTACCTAGTATTTTGGTTTAATTAATTTTTTGCTATATTTTCGGTAAAAATGTTTATTCCATGCAATTGTTTTTTTAATTAAAGAATGTACACATTTGTATTGCGAAATCGATCGCTCTTAAAATTATAATCTGATAACAAATAGCCATCAGGAGATGTTAGTGGTTACAGGACAGTGAAATCGAATGTCGCTGAAGTCTAAATGATAGGAGATTATTTTAGATAGGGATAAAGAAAACGTAAAACGAAGTTTTAGTCGTTTGTCTGCTGATGCCGAGATGGAATGGAATGAGACGGATGCATAATAAATTCCCTATAGCTCAACAGCATAATTGAAACGCATTTGGTTTGTATGATTCCTCTGGCGGATGTATTCGACAATTCAATTAGTCTGTCGACTGTCGAGTATCCAATTAAAATCGTCAATCACTTACCTTATACAACGTGTCGAGCTATTAGGATAATTCGTGTCTAAAAGAACTCACGTCTGCCTTCAAAAATATCCATCAGTCAATTATAAGCCAACAGCTAGCTTTTATTATAATAATAAATAAGGAGTGTTATAATTTACTGATTAATAATTCAAATGACCAAAATTATCAGAGTCGAATGTAAAAGTGGTTGATATTTAAGTAATTTAGTAATTATTTAGAATTCATTAAGTTAGTCACACAAGATAATTTTATAAAAGAAATATTCTTTATTCTAAAAGATATGTTTTCTAGCGTTACTGTCTAAAATTTAAATACATTCTATAATCCAGTTTGAATGTTTAAAAATACTGAAATTAATATCTTTCTAAAACAGAAAATTTTTTTTTTTTAATAGGATTTTATTTATTTTTTGTTAAATTTTGAAAAAGTAGATATTTTAATAGTACTCTAATAGTAAAAATTCTAATAAATATGATGTTACAGGAATCCTGTTTTTTAACAACTCAATAATATAATCACAAAAAATATGACATTTTTCATTTGTGCTTTAGTAATGGTCTAGTCGTTTAAAATCACTAATTTGCATTATGATAATGTTCAAAGGTGGCCCTTTCAGAATTCAACAGTCGTTTGTTCAAATATACTTAAACAATCCATACTACTTCAAAAAGACTTTTCGCTTTCCCAGTACGAGTAACTCTTGGTTTTTTATTCAATACAAGCTATGAACAGAGTAAAATAAAGTGCTAAGTTTGTCACTCGTTCATAATTTAAATGATGCAACTATGATAAAAATGATACGTTAATTGATTAGATCTATATTTCTAGCGGTGCAATTTTTTGTGAACTTAGAAGTTTAAGTATAGTTAAACTACTATCATTCTACTTTTGGTGTACTAGAACGGTATATGAATATTTAACACATACATATATTTATATATTTTTATTAAAAATCTTGTATTTGTTCGGTTCTACTGAGTAGAGAAATTAACTATACAATAGTATTTGTATAATTTATTATTGTATTAGATAAATATTGAGGAAAAACTAAATATTTTCTAGGACACACTTGTAGCCAAGTTTGCCATGACGATAGTCGTTTGTTTCAAGAGATTTAGGCTTATCGTGACATGCCATCATTGTATGGTGGCAATGGCGCCAAAGAAAATCAAGTAACAGAAGCAGTGGAATTAAGGAAGCAGCCGCTTAATTGAATATGCACCAGGGAAATCCCAAAGGACATAAGTATATGTCTCGGCTATAAAATCGAGATTTGCTTGACCACTTTAACACATTAACTTGAAGAAGGAAAGGGATAAAAGGAGTAATACCGACCAAAATTAACGACTAGTCTAGCAAAATAACTCTCTCGACTCGTTTCTTTACACAGACTCTCTTCATTATTTTAGTAGCATATTTGTTGGTTATGTTGTAAATTAATGTATGAAACTATACGAAGTGCTTTACACCCATAACTTATTTAGTGTATTTAGATTTATGTAACACAATAGTTTTAGTCTTGCATACGGTTAGTAAAACTTTCAAATACTTCTATAATTTATTAATTAAACCAATGTTTACACATAATACTTCTATTTTCTATCAGATGATAAATTGTCAACATTTATTATTTTCAATAATTGTGTATCAAGATAAAACGGTAAGAAATTTCTTTTTAATTTATTAAATTTTTACTGGAAACCAAAAGCTCGAATTAAAATATTACATAAGGACACAGAAATAAAATGAACAGTTCTCTTTTATTCTGTACATTTCAAGTGTTGAAAAAATGTTCTTTTAATTATCATGAAGAATTCTGAGAATATTTATCATTTTTTAAAGTTTCCGAATTATAATAGTAAATACTAACCATCTCAACTTTTTTACGGTAGAAATTTCACACCTCGATGTTAATACCAAATAGATTTTGCAAATCATTCAAGTTGAACGATTCGTATAGTTTTCGATTCATATTGTTCATTGTGCTACAATAAGCCGCTGTCTGATATACCTCAGCATTCTTTTTTTTCCTCTTCCGTTTGATAATACTGTCTTATCTATTTTTCGCTTGAGAATTATATTCACAAAAAAGACTAACCGAACTGTATCGGTACACACAAGACTCATTCAATTTCCTTTGGACTTGAGCCAGACGTTGAACAACAACAGAAGACCACCACAACAGCAGCAGCCGTCCGACGACTACGAAGTCCTATTGCCAAAGTCACCACCCCGACTTTGCGATGGCGTTAATGTTCCAAAGCCAAATTGATAAATAACTGCCTCCCGTGCAAGATCGCTGGTCGAACAGAAAGCCACCAAAGTTCTTCCGTTTGTTCGCATTTTATTATAGTCGGCCGACATTAATCACTGCGGTTCTGAAAACCACA